>NW_026706925.1:600000-758578 GCF_024137745.1 Phymastichus coffea
AGAGAGAGAGAGAGAGAGAGAGAGAGAGAGAGAGAGAGAGAGAGAGAGAGAGAGACGAGGCGGGACGAGGAGTCGCGTACAAACGAGAGAAAAAAATTCTCCTCTTTTTTTCCTCTACTCGTCGCATCCGGCCGGTCTTTTTACCCTTTCGAAGTCTCCATAATCCAAATGCCACTGTTCTTGGGTAAAACCCTATAGATTGGCGATGAAAATGCATAATTTTCGGAATGCCCCAGCGCAACGAAGGCTGAGAAGAGTCGGTCGGGCGGGGACCTTCTCTCTCTCCGGGCCTTGTTGTCCTTGAACCCCAAGAGGGAGCGAGTGTGCTCTGTCTGCGCTTGGTTCGCAGGCGAGTTAATATATATACCGTTAGTGTGCTCACATCCTTCCAGTGGTGAGGAGCTCGTCTCGTTCTCCAAGGCCTTGAGGTTAGTCATTTCGGGGATTGTTTTCGTCTAATTCAATTTGTCTCTCGCCGTGACTCACGCGAATAATACGACGAGGCGTATCACACAACATCACGGTGGAAGAAGGGGACTGTCTCTCTCTCTCACTCTCTCTCTCTCTCTCTCTCTATCTCTCTCTCTCTCTGCATGGTAACACATCGCGGCGTCGGTGCACACAATCGAGCCAAGCAGTCGCGTCTCGAACGTCTTGCCCTGCAGGTCCCTCATTCTCTCCGTTCTGTTCTCTCGGCCGTGTTGTTTGTGTCTCTGCGTGTGGAAGTTAGTGTGTGTGGCAAGCAGCCTTCCGATATATACAGGTGGCTCACGGGGAGGTACGTACGTTGACATTTTTTCCCCGAGAATGGCCCGCCGGGGAGTTGGGATGGCGAGGCGGCTGACGACGTCACCTTTACGAGCGATCTACCGGCGACTTGGAAGCGAGCGCGGGGCAGCGCGAATTTCACACGTAACGCCCGCGGAAAGACGACGTATCTCGATCATGCAGCGTCGCGCGCGCGTTCTTTCGCACGCTGCGTCTGCCTCACGCGAACTTGACCTCGATTCCCCGGTAGCAGCCTCAAGTTCAAAGTCCGCAATTACACGCGCAGCAACGACAAAAAAAGCTGGTATCGTAAAGCATCCGACAATTGGCGAGGAAAAACACGCACTTCCATTCCCGGACAGCGCGCTGTCTATAAAACTTGCTTTCGCGCCGCGCACAATGCTCGTTTTCTCGCGAAAAAAATGTTTGCGAGTTTTGGTAGAGTGTGCAGATACGCATCCTGGACTGCTAATAGACGCCGCGCTTTCCAACTGCTTGTTCTCTTTCGAAGCCTCGCCGTCGATGCCTGCGCACTCGAAAGCGCTCTAGCTTTTTTCTCGCTCGCTCGCCTCTCCTCTAAACGTCGTTAACTGGAGTATGAAAGCCAAGATTCGAACGAAACGCTCGCTGGATTTATACGACTCGTGGAGGATGCTTGCAGTCCCTGAGACGTCCACGAAAATCTTGAAACATGCTAATGCGAGCCACCCACGACTCTCCTCATCTTTCTCTCCCGAGTAATGTACACCGCAGGAATGCGCCTGGCCGAGAGTCGGAAGAAAAGAAGGAGCGACTCGCGCGGCCGACTTTTCCCTTCCACGTACACGCGTCCGTCAATTTCTTTCCTCTATTTCGAATCAGCAAAGTCGACCAGAAAAGAGCAACGATTTAATGGCTTTGCACTCGGTTTTCACTCTTTTAATTGAGATAAGTATGCGCGCGTGTCATGACTATTTATCAAATGCGAAATTCAAATTGAAGACGAGAGAACAATCGTGTTTTCTCGCACGCGTGCTTTGAATTGTAAAGTAGCGTAGCAAGATTGATCGCGAAAGAGTTTACTGAGAGCAATTAGCAAATTGCTCAAGTTGAGTTCGAATTGGATTTTGGGTATCGACTACTCGAAAAAGAGCAAAGCATTTTTGACCGCGTGTCTCGTGGCTCAAGATGGCTTTTCCAATAAAAATTCAATAAATATAGTCGAGTGTTGTTTCCTTAATAACATGGAATGAGTAACCATTTGTGCTGTGTGCAGCTTTCTCCGTAAAAAGTCCGTCGGTCGATAAATGCGTCTTTGATTTCTGGAAACAGATGGATTCGCCGGACCGCGAGATCTACCGTGACCCGGAAGTCATACGCGCGGACGATCGCACCGAGGAGGTTGTGCGTACGGACACTGCACGCAAGATGCTCTCAATTTTCCGTCAAATGGAGGAGAAAGCCACCAAGGAGGACTTGCCGGATGGGCCCAAGCCATTGAAGCGATTTACGCCACCACCCGAGGATAAATTTGCCAAGGCGACTGCCTCGGAATCCGACGAGGACGAGGACGAAGCTGAAGAATCAGATGACGAGGAGCACAATCCAAATTATGTTAGGGCTTCCGACAAGGTATGACATTAAAAATTTTGGCATTGATTTCGGATGATCAGGTGCTTTTCTTTGCGCGCACACCTCTAGGTAGAGGACGAGTTTTTAAAGCAAGCGAGGACTGCGGCTCGAGCCAAGACATTACGCGCCAAATTCGAGCATTGGGAGACGAGTGACGAGAAAATTATTAACCAGCAACAGCAGCAGCAAGCTGAAATGGACATCGCTCAGACTGACGGCACCCAGCCTAGCATCGAGTCAGCGAGTTCACTTAGGGCTCGCTTCGAGTCACTTGGCTCGCAACCTACCGAAACGCCGCGTACAACCAAAGTCAAGGTCAATCGATTTGTGGTGAGTTCACACATGCATTCCATCAAGTCTTCCGTTGATAATCGTGTAAATAATAATTCTTTTTGCATGCGAGTTTGCAATGTTTTTTCGCGCTGTTTGACCCTCCAACTCGCGTGTTGCACCTTTATATTTTTTTAAGTGTGTAGCCATAACAATACCAAGTAATTGTCATTTATTCTTATTGTGCTAATTAATCTACAGTTTAGTTTTTAAGGTTGCGTTTTTTATCTGTTATTTGTATTCGATTCGGCATGTTGAATTAATTTTTTTTTTTTTCAATTTCCATGTTACTACTAATTTTTGCTGAAACGTATTCTTAACTAAACAAATTTAGAGAATTTAATAAATCTAGTTTATTCTTAACTAAACAAATTCATAACTAAACAAATGTTGAAATAAATACAGCAAAAATTAGTGAAAAACATTTATTTTGTAAATCATTACGAAATGCAGAAACCTGCGGAATGAGTTCAATGTGTAACCTAATGCTTGCTGATTGTTCATCACGCCGATGTCTTATTTTTCTGCTCTTTAAGTTTTCTCCCTTGTTTTCACACAAGCAAAATAAGTGTGTTGGCAATATTCTCAGCTATCGAGTAACGGTTCTAATGATTTACGATGTATTCTTCACGTAACAGTAATCGACCTAATGAAGACTGGAAACTGGATGCTACCGGGGCTAAATTAATGGACGAAGAGAGAGAAGCCCATGGGTGACGATTAAAAAAGGGGGGTAAAATGATATCATCGCATAAAAAAACAAGGAATTCAAGGACAGGAAGTAACTTCCAAGTGCACAAGCGATGAAATCTACATTAATGATTATTGATAGTGATTATTGCGTTTAACGATTATGTTAAAATATTTAATTATTACATTATCAAATGATGTGAACAGGGTTGAATGTTTTTTTTTTATTTTTTAAACATTGAAGTGTTGTATTTTGTTCTTCTCTTTTTTTGCCAGTGAGATATTTTTGTACTCTCCATTGACTATATTTTCCGTATTTTTTATCTTTGCCAATTAGATTTTTTTTAAGTTACTTACCATCATATTTTTACTCTAAATTACAAAAATATTCAACCCTGTATAACTAGTATATTATATAGATAGCGTTCTTTAAGTTTTTAGAGATGATTTTAACTTGAAACGTTGTGCGTTTTTAGCGGATTTTATCAATTTTCGCCGGAGATAATAATTACTTTGATCTGTTAATTTTCGTTTACAACTATTTGCCAGTGATTACAAAATGCACGCGCGAGAAGTATACAAGATAAAAAATACAAGCAAAGAATTGAAATAGTATTTAAATAAATGCAATCCAATTTGTAATGCTAACCAGTGCCAATATCAAGGAATTTTTATGAAGCTACTCTAATAATCACCTACAGTAATTTTTACAGAACAAAATCTATTTATGATACACGTCTAACTAAACAACATACACATTTTGTAAGCAAGTTTGTAACGAATCTATTTCACTATGCGAGATTTACAAGTCTTTTTATATAAGCATATTTCGGCTAATGAATATCATAAACTGGCTGATCAATCTAAAGCAGACCAAGCTTATGAATTTTTCACTGTTATCACAGCCAAAAGGCAATCCATTGGGCTTAATTAATTGAATAAAATGATACGCGCGCGCGCATGTCTAAGAGTGTACACATAGATACAAGAACTAACATTGAAGTTTCTTTTATATTGAATATTTCATGATATTTTTTATTAGTTAAACGAATAAATAATTTTTTCCAACCGAAAATTTAAAAAAGCAACAAAATGCTTTTAGTCATCGATCAGTGTATTATTAAATGTTACAAATGTTCATATTTTTCTAGCGATCGTAACAAAAAAATTATTTAACGCGTGAAACAATAGTAAATTTTTACTCGTTTTTCAAATTTTAAGAACAAAATAAGATTTCGTGCATTGGAAATATTATACACAAATATTCGTATGCCATTAATCAGATTGTAAATTAATGTAATTTGTACGGCAACCTGTAGAGAAATTCGTATGCTATTTAACTTTCATAAATACCTATACGAAACTTCTCAACGATTTTAAAATTGCGTTTGCTGATATATTGCATCATAAAATTTATAAGGGCACTCGTCTCTATATTTTTGTTTATGCATTTCTTCCAATTTTATTTCTTTTCTTTTTAGAGTACAAAAGTACTTAATAAATTAATCGTAAACATGAGTTTTAAGAGTAATCGTATAATCCAGACCGTCTACGTATGTACATGCCTAGCGATAAATAAGCTTATGTGTATAGCTCGTGCGTTTGCGTTTTGTTGTAATACTCCGAAAGAAAAAAACGAAAAAAAAAACATTAAAATGCATTATATATCCGGCTACTTTGTCAAAGCGCGTAATATTTTATATGATACACGCACACTGACAACTGTAGTGGATATGAAAAAAACCAAAAGTGAAAATCAAGTTTTTTGAGGGTCGAACTGATTTTTCTCAATAAAATGGAAATTGTACTTTATCTACGGCAAGCCTTTTACTGGACCTACTGATCACGTTATTATTTACACATTATTTTTTATTTCAGTAACTAGTTTTTTCCGATTTAGATTTTTTTGTTACTTTTTATGTTTTGACTTTGAAACAGGAAATCCAAGCAAACTGTATGGATGTATGTGAAAGCTGCGAGAAGAAAGTTTATCCTCTTGAGAAGGTTGAAACGAACAATAAAATCTTCCACAAACAGTGTTTTAGATGTCTGCAATGCAACTGCATCTTAAGGTATTATTAATTTTATTCTGAAACAAAAAAATCGCTTGGAATTTTTTTACAAGAAGAACAAACGCTATTCTATTGTTTTAGAATGGACACGTTCACGTTGAATAACGGCAAGCTTTATTGCATCCCTCATTTCAAGCAGCTGTTCATAACGCGAGGCAACTATGACGAAGGCTTCGGCGTTGACCCACACAAGAACAAGTGGTCAAGCTCGGCGACGACTCCGCAGGCGGCGTCAGTCGCCTTGCAAAACGGCGACGTCTGAATTCCATTTTTTTTATCTCTCTCACTCTCTTTCCCTTCCATTTTTGTCCCCTCTCACTTTATTCTTCACAATGCTCTGGTCTCAGAGGAGCGAGAGAGTTTTAACACTCTATTTTTTTACAAGTATTTCTCTGCATTAATTTTTTAATCATTATTTTACTACGTGTATGATGATTTACTCGTTGGAAAAAGAGCTGAGCGTGCAATATAAGTATGTGTGTAGATAAGGATTCGAAATTTCTTTTTTTATACATCGAAAGTCTCTTGCTAAAATCAAACGTAGTTCGAATTATTTCAACAATCAGTGATCGACTTTTTTATATGATATAGTTTAGTAGTTTTTTGTCTTGAACAACGAATTTAATTTTATATAGAATCGAGATGGAATTGTCGCATAGCCACGCAAACAAAAAAGTCGCGCGCTTATACGATTGTTATTGTACTTTATCTGCTATTGATTAACTATACAATTATTAGTAAATATGATTATGTCACGTTTGTATCATACAGTGCCACATGCGCTCATTATACTTGTCACTCTTTATACCCCTTTTACATTCCTTCGTTGATCAACTTGTGTAAAAGCTTTTTATTTGTCGATGCAATATATTTAATTACAAAATATTTTTATATCCCATTCGCTTTTTTTCTTAACCAAAAAAAAATTCTCAAGAAATTAAGCAATTATGTATTTATTCTGATTGCAATTTTTATTCAAATCAAATATTTACAGATGGATTGTAGTATATTGTACATACTTAACTCGATAAAGATATATGATAATCAACTTTTTTAACGTTTTTAATGAAAAGTATTGTAGTAGAATACAGATTTTAGATTACTTTTTTTGAGAAATCACTTTTTCAGTAAGTCGTGTGATATTGTTTTACGTCAAAATTACACATAAAATAGTTTTCTTTTATCAAGGATTACAATGATACCTTGTTATTATTACAATGATTATTATTCCATGAAAGTTCAATACAATCAGAGTATATCCATTGTAAATATTAAAGATAAAAATGTATATGTACACGTGTAATTATTATAAAAAATATTCATTGAAGTCGTCCTCACAAAAACGCCTCATAATACAGCGTTTATAAGGAATGGCACATTATTGTTCGTTATTTTATTTACGAAGGTTCCGAGTGATCGTTATTAATTAAAAAAAGTTTATCGATTTTGAAATTATCACCTAAACTGTACATAATAATACGTATACAAACTTATTATTTAATGTATAAAAAATACATTTCTAAATTTATCTTTTATCTTGAATCACAATTAAGTTTCATATTCAATATTAAATTCCAAAAAATTCTTTTTATAATTTAAATTATAAAAAGTTTTAATCAATTTTTTCTTTAATATATCTTTCAAAAACTATCTAGATGAACCATCGTGCTTTAACGTAACGATTATTGTCAGAGATCATCTCATATTTTTAGCCATTATTCAGTCACTAACAAACTGAAGTTTGTCAATTTTTAAATTATTGATGATTGATATTCTATTTGTGCAGGTTTCATAATAATTTTCGTCAAGGACATGAAATAACAATTGACAACTAACAAAATCGACATTGACTTATTCACAAAAACTTCACATTTATAGTTAATAGTATCAAACATAAAATTAGTTTGCTGGAACACATGTATATCTTTAAGTATCATTGATCTTTCATGTGTATATTTAATGAGTATGTAGCTATTACTCTCAATTGGAAAACTTATTTGAAATATTTTCTATAGCTTTATTCTATTTAATATGTTGGATTGCTTATCGTTCAAACCCAACATGGATAAATTCTTAGATTATATATGAAGGATGATGTATGTTTTGTTTTTTGATATTAAAATTTTTGATCAATTATCTACAATTACCTTCGACATTGAAATTGAGTGAGAATAAAAAATTTGATATTTTAACTCGAACGCGCACAAACTTTGATTTTTAACAAGTCTTTCTAATCATTATTGCTTCCCAAAAAACCAAGCAAACTGAAATTAATACAGTTTCAGTGTTCATCTATGCATCGTAATTGTGATAACTCACATAATGAAAAGAGGAATCATAAATTCCTGAAATACTTTCAAAAAGATCTGTGCTTATGACGAACCCTGTGTATCTTAATCACACACGCATGAATACTGAGAAGTCTAAAAAAATTGTTCGATCTGATGAACCTTAATTTACATATGATATGCTATAACATATACAGCTGACGATCACTCGGAATAATTGAATTTAATTGTATGACTATGTGGTAAGTAGTCCTACGTGAACAATCAAGGAAAAAAGCTAATTATTGTTATTGTTCTCAGCTCTGACACAAGCTACGAACGTCAGACTTGGGATCGGGACTGAGCGAACTCCAGTCAGTATTGGCGCAACGCGGCAATGTCAATCCTGAATGGCTCTTTGATTTGCGCGAAGGTCTCTCCTCTGTTGCATCACATATTCTCATTATCTCGTATTGGTTATCCACTAAACTATCTATCCAAGCTTCCAATTGTCTACCAACTCGTATTTGCTAAAATTCCAATGAAGAATTACGCATATAACATATTTGATTTTTTATGCATAACATTTACTTCGCTACACACCTTGGTATCAAATTCACTAGGATCTTTTGGATGCACATACGGCTTCAGCACCTCGAGCCATTTATGAGCCACACCACTAGATACATGATAATCATTTATCGGTCCCCTGTTAACTTCAGCCGCCTTTTCTCGTATGATCGGCATATTTTTCCAATAAGCCAATGGCGTCACAAGAAATTCCAAGTAAGCACAGACTTTGAAATCAAGAACCACGAACACACGCCAAATTCCAATGGCTAGTGGTTCGTTCAGCTGTGATTTTACGTGTCCATTCTAAAATCCAAAAATAAAAGCCTACATATTTGAATTGATATTCAATTAAATACTTACAGACATAGATTCTTCATTAAGATAGTTAATTTCAGCCACTCTATCCATTGGATCGAGCCATAGAATTGTCATGTTCTGCGGCATTATCGAACCCGCGTCAAACTCGTAAGACAAGACTGGATTCGACAGAGGACCGATACTTCCAAGAAAATTTCTAAACATTTGTTCTTTCTGATCGTAATCTGTATTCACCGTCAGACTCAAAGTTTTCGTGCTCCATGGTTTGTTCGTTACCAAATTCTTTTTCTGCTCGATCAAAACTTCAATTTGCTGGGGTACGTTTGATTGCTGTAACGTGAACAATCAAAAATTAATTTTTATTCAAAATGAATAATTTCTATTAAGTGCTTACCATGTAAGTTGACGATTCCAGTGCAAATTTCTCAATAGCCGCACGTACGAGAATACCCTTGAAGCGATTTTCTCGAAAATAGGCACTGATCTCAACCAGATGAACTTCTGTAGGATCAATTCTGTTATCGGAATGACCAAAGTGTAGATAGATGAGACGTGACAGCGAGTCACCAACTGTTAACAAAGCATCATCAGAAGGTGGACTGGTAACGTCTTGATGATAAATACTCTGCCAATATACGTCGTAGCCAGCTCCAGTCTGAAAAAAATAGCGACAATATTTTTTCGTTGCTTGATGAGTTTGATTTCTATAATATATAAATATTAATTACTAATGCGGCAGTAGTATTCAGTTTTTCCGGATACAACCATTGCTCAACTCTGTCGATAATTCTCTGATCAATCACCGGCTCAAATTTTCTTGCATAGAATAAATTCTTTTCAGCTGTGCCCTTGATTCGCCCAAAATCTTCCAATTTAAAATCATTTGGACTGCAACCACACCAATCAACCACAGCCTTGTACTGGCACTTGCAGCCAAGTTTCCGCTTCCAATTGGTTACATGCAAATTGTTGTCGATGTAGGTGTCGCAAAATCGTGAGTTTCTCAATGCCGTATGGAAAAACGACTCGGCTGGTAGTAATGTGTAGCGAAAAATTTCTAGGAGGCCAGCAATTAGTGGATCTGGTTCTGATTGCGAGACGTACTCTACAAAATCACGCGATAACGCTACCCAATCGCTACCACCATCAATCTGAATACCATTGGGTAACTTACGATCGCCTACTCGCCACATTCGAGCTTCACATTCTACGAAAGTTTTGTCTAAACCCTGTAAAAAGAATGCAATTGATAAAATGTTATTTATAAGTAATTCTTTTAAACGTAAATTTTTTAATTTTTATTCATGTTTTAAATTGCTATCACAAACTTATATATAATATAAATTAAACAATAAATACGAAATATCAAATTTTATTTGAAACGTAATGGATGTTACGCAATTATAATTGAAGGTAAACAAAGGCATTATTGATTTCATAAACAATTCATTATGTAAACACTGAGATAAAAATAAGCAATAACTGTATACCTGATCAATAGCAACTATACAAAATATAAGGCATTCTAAAAAAATGTTTTGTTATAAAATTCATGATCCAGGAAACAAGGTATAATACGTACCTGTTTAGTCAAAAATCTTTGAACTTCTCGTCCGTGCGACTTAACGAAATTCATACCCCTATTCCAGGTAAGAAATTCTACAACACGCTCGTTAGTTTTAATTGGATAATCAGACTCAGAAAGATTAACGAGAAAATCCCAGTCTTTTGAGTATAACAGCATCTGTCGTGCCGAGGTAAGGAACGTTGTGAGTAAGCTCGCGCCACCCCAAATGCTTGCATGTCGCAGCTCTGGACCCTTCGCCACTATTATATTTTTCCTTTTGCATTTTCGCTCTAATTCTAACATCTCACGGTACATGTAGTCTTGTCGCTGTAAAATTAATTTTAATCGTAATTTCAACCGATAAACGCGTTATTTCTTAACAAGAAGAAACTTACTGCATCTACGTGTATATAAAATAAATGAGAAGGATCATAAAGAATATTAATAAGACGTCTGACTTGTCGACTACCTCTTCCATTGACAGTCAGCAAATACGCTATTTTTACTGGGCTTTCATCAGTACTTTTTAAACTAGAATTTCTTGCTTCTTGCGGCTTGAATCCTAAAACCAAAAATAGTGAACAACATTTTCTATTGATCTTTCATAATGAATTTTCGTGATGAGTTTTATACTTTTGATGCCAATAAAAAAAACGTTTAATGTAAGGTATCCACCACAAATTTGCTTGGCATCTCCAGGACACTTCATATTACAACTAGAGTCTGGTAATTGATTTGTTTTCAAAGGTTTTTCCCTACCACAAAAACATTCATACCTACAATAAATAGCACTATTAGTAATACAAATATTCAGTGCAACGGATAATAAAATACTAAAGCACTTACGAGTATTCAACACCTGCATAAGGAAAGCCAGATTGCAAGCACATGTAGGCACAGTGCTCTGGTGAGTTATTTGTCTTGAGAACAGCATAGTAGTTGGGTAATAATCTGGACATTTTGTCATCTTTGAAGCAGCCCAAACTCTTGGGTGTACCATCAAAGCCCAGTGAATGTGGACAGGAAGACTGCAATTTTGTAGGATACAACAGATTCTGCTGGCTAAGGCACGTCACATTGACAATGCGCTCCTTGCACATTTGACTTTGTGCTCTAGTTATAGCACTCACTGCTTCCCTACCTGAAAACCATTATAAACAATATATTTTCCATTTCAAATAGTAATAGATGGGCACCTAAATATTTTTGAACTTACCAGACACTTCACAAGCTGGTTCAAAATTCAAAGATTTACGGTCAAGCTTAACTCTAGTAGTACGATTGTGATTGAGAGCTTTGTTAGAGCTGCCTTGTTTGTCAGGAGGCAATTTAAGCTGACGAGTTCCTTTTGGCAGCCCATCATCTTCTTCTCGAGATACATCATTCTGCAAAGCAAATTTAAATACAAACATTTTAATTAATAATAATTTAAGAACATTATACCTCATAAAATTACAATCTTTGATTAATCACAGAATATCAGACATCTACAACAGCAAAAAACTAAATCATCTAAGCCCAATTTTTCAAAAATATGGATACTTAATTTATACTTTTTAAATTAGATATCACTCAAACATTTCAAGTGAAAAACAGCTTCAATGTAAAGATTTATCCTTTATCTCTTTTTAATCTCTCTCATTTCTATAAAATAATTGAATCACAGATTTTGTTTGATGAACTAGCATACTTTAAGTCAAACAGTTATGATTTTATTATTTATTATTCTAGATGGTAAGAAATAACAATAATTAAAAAAAAAAAATTAATTTGCAATAATCTTCATTGTAGGTAACAACATTGTTGTTGTATGTAAAATACAAAGTCATAAAAAATGGATCATAAATATAAGTCTTGTTTTTAAGTATTACAATACACTTTCTTTTTAGCACATCATATCATATTTATTTGCAGGCAAAACATATACCCAAGCTAAAACTACATATATAGAATTCATGTGTCAAAGTAATTCATAAAAAAGCCAAGGAACAATAAGTACTAAATGTTGCTTAAAAGAAAAACCTAAATTCATCCTGTACTATCACTTTTGCAACATTATAAACTGCATACAATCAAGCAATTAAATAACTATTCACACACAAGACCATTCACAAACGTAAGAGAGAATCGCGCAATCATGCCATTGATCAGTTAGTCATCACACAGGAAAGCAGCAATAATAATTCACCTCGTCGAGAAAGGGTTTGTTGCCGGGTGTTTGCAAGCCTTGATTCTCGAAAGCAAGGAAAGTGTAAGCCAGGTAAATCTGAGCGCAGAGTAGCACTATGCCAAGTCCAAAGAACAAACGGTATTTCCTCAAGCAACTCGACGACCTGCTTTCCAGGTGAACCCTTGTCATCACCATGGCTTACAATTTTTTATATTTTATCTTGCTCGTCCATCGCGATTATCACTTAACGCGACACTGCGTTATGAGACGAGAACAAGCCATGATGATATAGAATGATAGGGTTGACTGATGCAAAATTCAACGCGCGACGCTTTCGCGAGAGACTGATGGCATTACAGTTACCTACTTTGACGGTTGGAAAGCTATAGCAGACAACATATTTGAATATTGGATTTTTTGTTGTCATTTCGCACCTTGCTATAGTCGCTGGCGACTCCTTTGTTTTGACGGCAAGTATTCTTTACGTGACGAGCATAATCAATTCAACGAGAAAGTAAGTTTGAAGATAACAGTGTTTACATGAGTAAACCTAATAATCAGTTGGAAGAGGATACATACCTAAATATATTATATACAATAGAGTTTTACCGAGGAATAGTATTTCCATATAGTCTCCATAGGGTTTACATGTTATATATCCTTATTTAGGCAGTGAGTGCTTTGTTTTGCGTTGACAACTGCCTTTGACAAAAGTCATCGAGGTAGTGTTATTTCAACAGAGTTAATATTAGTGGGTTGGGAATGCTTTCGTACTTTGTAATTCTGATAAGAACCAATTATGTACTATAATTTTTTATGAATGGCAAATATTTTATAATTCTCTCTTTATTATCGTAAGTAAATTATTAGTGTAATTATTCTCTAGCGTTTATTTCTGTCTGTTTTTCTAAATAATTTAAGCGATGGAAAATTAATAACATAGCAAAATAATTATGTAGTGTGCAGAAGTATCGAGAAATAGATTTGACTGACAGTCACGAAACGCCTATGTCTGTCATTTCTAGGCGAAAGATATGTCAGGCGTAGGTGTATTGCTTAATAATTTGCGCAGATTTGCTCGTTTTTCAGCGATAAATTGCAGGTATGAATTGTATAGAATCCATAATCCTAAACGTAGTTCGCGTATCGAATGAATTCAATACATAGAGCTGCTTATTATCGATTAGGTCGTGATATTTTTAGAATGATATTTGATTAGGAAAAGGTAACCTCTATTGTATATATTATTCATTCTATACTAAAAACTCATTTCTTTCCAAATCGACGATGAATACTCACGACTCATCAGATTTTAAATAATTTTCTAATGAATTGAAGTGAGAAAAGAAAAATAAGGAAGACAATCAATTTTGGCGCGTTTGTAGAGCTGTGCTGAGAGGGAGCGGAGAGCTTTTTTCCATGACGTCGGCGACAGTGCGTCTGCTTGCGATTAGTCATCGTCGAATCGTCGTATAGTGTGTCGTGTCGATAAGCAGCCAGGGAGACTTGACACTGCCGAAAGAAGAGGGACATGAGGAGTAGTAGTAGTAGCGAGTCGACCGTGAGTGCGTGATGAGTGTATTGCTGCTGTTATTGGGACTGGGAGTGTGCCTTTTGGCAGGTCACTGCCATGGAGCTGCCACTGACATCGAACTTGATGCCAAGGCACAGTATCTTCACAGACTCGACAGTCTCAATTTGTTGCTGTATACTTTTCTTCTCATCGCAACTGTGCTTACTGTCTGGACTTTCAAGCACAGGAGGCTAAGGTTCTTGCACGAGACTGGCCTTGCTGTTATTTATGGTGAGTTTTTTTATTGTTAAACTCTTTGACTTTCCTTTGTTTGTAATGGTTACTGTAACTGATGTATTCGTTTTTTAATTTTCCTTTAGCTATCACTTCTATTTATTTATTCATTTGCAAATTGTCATTTTATAAGTGACACAATAAGCTAAACTTAATGACAACTTAAATATTTTAAATAAGAATCAGCGAATGATGATCTTTAAATATAACTCTGTGAACAATTGGACATTAATCATCTATGCAAAAATGACATCTAAAACTTGTTATGGCATGATGGAATACACTAACAAATCTTATGTGAACCTCCTTTTTTTATGAACTTCTCTCCATTCTAATTAAAACTACTAATTTTCCTATATAAAGAAAAAAATTTTTTGTTTTATTGTTTTATGAACTTTAAATTTCTTAGACTTAACTATTGATTGCCAAAACAAAGGTATTATTATTAATAATTTTTATCTTCAGAATAAAAAAATAAAGTCAATCCATACAATCTATATAAATCTATATTGAAGTTAATTTTCTAATAAAGATCACCAAGCATTCCAAATATCATTGTTAAAACTTTTACGCAGCTTTTTATTCAGTTATCTCGCAGTTCCCCAACCAAGTGAAAAAAAACTTTTTCGATGAAAATCATTGATCGATCACATACATGTAGATTTGTCTAATTATCGATGCTGCACCTGTTACGTGCTAATAGGGTTGACCTTGACCCTTGACCCAAATAAACCTTATCGCGTATTGTTACGTCCCGTGAGTCTTCTTTTTTTTTTTTCTTTTTTTTTCTTTAACGTTGGTACAAACACGTGCATGTTATATTGCATATCGCCATGTTTAGCAACGTACCTGTTTTGTTTATTCAATCGCAAACGTGCGTAACGTGTATATTGCAACCTAAATACATTATAAATGAGAGGGAGAATTGTATAACGCTAAAATGAAATAGTTGTTGAGGTCTCCAAGCGACAAATTAAGTGTATACGTATCTTTGAGAGATAAAAAGGAAGAATAACAATTTGAAAAACGATTGCAGGTCTTGTGGTGGGTGCGATAATCCGCAATGGCTTCTCGTCTAGCAATACGATACAGCGTCTGCCGGTTGTGCCTGCAGCAGTTTACACTGAGTCGATACCACCGGACCTACTGTTATTTCAGTTACACGAGAATACCACAAGTGGTATCAAAAATAAGACTTTCGCTTACTTGTTCAGGGGCGAGATTTTCAAACAAGATAGCGTAATCGACAAGAAGGTTAGACTTTTTTAAAATGCTTAACGTATCTGGATAAAAAAAGAATAACATATAAGCATTTATCTGCAATTCAAAATTTGCAAGTTTTGATAAAGCTATATCTTCTAATTTTCTTTTGTTTTTCTAGGCCACCTTCGACCCAGAAATATTTTTCAACATCATCTTGCCACCCATTATCTTCCATGCTGGGTATAGCTTGAAGAGGGTAAGGCTTATCAAAGTTTTTTTTTTAATCTATATTTCAAAGATATAAAATTAAAGAACCGTGCAGCTTCTTTGTCCATTTTATTAATAATGAATAATGGATATGATTTTTGCAATCAATTCTAAAAAATCTCTAGTTATATATATCCATTACTTCACACAAGTTTAGCATGCGTAAAAGAATACTCATTAGAAAAAAATCAAGCTTTATGTCATTCTTTTACACCGTGCGTATCGCGTTCGCGACAACAGGTTTTCTCGCGTCGTGTTGTTCTACAAAGATAATGACAATCAACACTTTACAATAAGTCACTTTTATTTTCTTTCTAGAAATACTTCTTTCGTAATCTCGGCGCAATTCTGATGTACGCATTGGTAGGTACAACGCTGTCGTCTTTCGCCATTGGGTAAGTATTTTTAATCTTCAATACGAGATGTCGTTAAACTCATGTATACCCGCATACTTCATACGTCATCATTCTGCGATTTTTTTGAAGGACGTTGCTCTACGCTTTTATACAATTGATGCCGAAGCTATCGACCTCTATTGGCTTTTTGGATACACTATATTTCGGTGCACTAATTTCACCTACGGATCCACTTACAATTATTTCGATTTTCAACGATCTACATGTCGATGTAAATCTGTATGCTTTGGTATTTGGTGAAAGTGTGCTCAATGATGCGGTTGCTATTGTACTTAGTGGGTGAGTGGCGTTAAAAATCTTTGGAGGTTTTCATTGTGTAACTATGAAGTAGAATTTTTTATTCTATTCCGAGGAAAAAAACATTGAAATTTGTATAACTTTGCGCACAATTTTTTTTTTCACAAGGGTGACGTTCTATATAACGATACAGATAAATATCTCAGCGCGAATATTGTAAAATAAATCAGTGAATTTTTATTTTTAGACATTTAAAAAAAAAATTACAAGGTGATAAAAATAGTGATAAATTCATTAAAAAAAAAGTGTCTATTGATTATGAAATAAAAGATATTATTTCTCTTTTCAATTACAATGTTACACGTTTTTCTTAAATAGTTTTGCGATAACGTGAGATAAATAGAGTAAAAAAATGCTTCTGCTGAATTGTAATTTTCCTGCTTAATATAATTTTGTAACAATTCCTTATATTTTTTAGTGCGATCCAGAACTATGGTGAGCGTTATGTGACGCACGTGGGTTCAAATAGTTTCGAGACCGTGGCGTTTTTCCAAGCACTCGGTGATTTTGTCGGCATTTTTAGTTTGTCACTCTTCATCGGTGCTACGATGGGTTGCATCACAGCACTACTCACGAAGTTCACGAGGGTGCGTGACTTTCCGCTACTCGAGTCTGCATTGTTCGTCCTTATGTCTTATAGCACTTTTTTGATTGCCGAGGCTTCCGATCTCACAGGTAAGCTAAAGAGTGTTTGTACATAAAAGGAAAAGAGTTGGCAGTTAAATGATAGATGTACTTTGATAGAAATTATATATGCTATCGCGGTTGTTACGAAACGTGACTGATCTTGCTACACTAGTTGAAAATTAAATAATTTCTCATCTAGAAATTCAAATGCCTGAAGAAATGAACTGATATCGCGCATTCGTAAGAATTAATCATAATTTCATTGTCACGGAAGAGTTGTAAGTGAGTCAACATCATAAGTATGTATTTGATATTCAATGTGCGTGTCAATAAGCTACGATGAGACCATTGAAAGCTTAAAGATAAGTGTAAAAAATAATATTGTAATAATTTGACGGTGGATCGTTTTCTTTAAATTCATTGCTTTAATTATATACTTTTTTTTCAACAGAATAAGTAGTATTATAACAATGAAATTTAAACTCGTGTTTATTTGTGTATTTTATCTTCAGCTATATCGGATATTGTTTTCAATTTTATTAACAAAATAAGAAGTTGAACAATTATCTGATATTTTTTATTGAAATGAAAGAAACCGTTCTACAAACGAAAATTTTTTTCATTTTCCAGGTGTTGTTGCTGTTCTGTTCTGTGGGATATGCCAAGCACATTATACATACAATAATTTAAGTTCCGGTTCTCGAATGAGAACGAAGCAGCTTTTTGAGCTGCTTAACTTTTTAGCTGAGAATTTCATTTTCACCTACATTGGTGTGTCAATGTTCACGTTTCCCAAGCATCACTTTGACTTTGGCTTTATCTTAGCAGGATTTGTATCCTTTTTTCTCATCTAAGATGGAATGTTGTAATCTAATAATAGCCCAGCAGTTTACCTTGCGAGGGATAATTTTAATCGAATTACGTGACTGTTATAAGCTGTTTATGTAAGTAAGTGAGAATGACTCATTAGCATGATGTGATGTGCATAATTTTCCTTTTCAGCGCTATATCAAATGAGATGAAAGTTTATTTTTATAAAACAAAGATAGTCACGACTGTATCTCACTTTGATTCATACACTTTTCCAAATTCTTACTGATTACGCTTGTTTTTAAAATACTGATGTAAACATTTCATCATTTAACGTTTAATTACCATTGACACTTCTTAATTATTCATTGACATCGTAATCGCATACTTCGATTTTTTTTATAGTTATTTACAAATTGAAATCCTATTTTCAAATTATCAAATCATAAAGCAGTATGATTCCTTAACAAATATTAACATAGTTCTGCGCAATGTTAGGCAGGGCGGTAAACGTATATCCCTTATCAGCGTTACTGAACCTTGGGCGTAAGCCAAAGATCCCGATGAACTTTCAACACATGTTGTTCTTTGCTGGTCTTCGCGGAGCAATGAGTTTCGCTCTTGCTATTAGAAATACCGTCTCTGAAGCGAGACAAGCTATGCTTACCACTACCAGTCTTATCGTTATACTTACGGTTATCTTCCAAGGGGGCATGGCATCGCAGTTTCTTAATTGGTTCAATATACCGTGAGTTTTTTCATCGCATTTTTTGTCGTATAATTTAGTTGAAATCAGCTAAAAATTACTTTCAAACAATTGAATTTTCAGAGTTGGAGTCGACGAAGAAGTAGAAGTATTATCACACAATGGAGTTCGAAGTGTGAGTAATGATAAAAAATCAGCTTTTTTTTTTTTCTTTTCAAGAGTAGTAAATAATGGTTGTAGTGAATTTGTGTTGGTGTGAAACATATGAGCTTCTGGTGTCATTTATGATTACATTCAAGTTGTTTCTGTATATAAATATTCGAGATGTTTTTCCAAAGCTTTAAAATTTCAGATCTTGAAATTTTCAAGCTTTAGAACAAAAAGTGGAAAGTCATAAAAAGTTAAAAACAAAGGCACCTGCGCACGTAATTTTTTGTTCGATTTTATACATACACAAACTGCTTTACCCTCGCTTTTTTAATGCTTACGTCTAGAGGTATAACTCTATGGACACCGCTGGGGTTCGTATTTTTCATGTAAATTTTACGATTTTTTTAACTTCATTAATTTTGTTATCATTCTTCAATAACTTTTCGTATAATGTTGAATACATACAATATTATACTGTAAATTTATCAATACATGAGTATCCATTTTATGTCGTTATAAAACTGACCATAGATATTTTTATTCTATTTCGTTTCCATACTTTATTGAATTATTTTGTAAAATATGATCACAGTTAATTAACAATGGTCCTGAATAAGCATTTGCTCAACTTATTTTTCTTACTTATTTGAGCATGGATTTATTTTAATTAGATTGAAATAGTTCGAAGTTTGGAATGAAAAATCAAAATAAACTTAAATTGAAATGTTCAAATAGTCTGGTGGCGAAGGTGGCTTTGGCGAACTGGAATTGCATCGGGAAAGAAGTTCTCCGGTATGTCTGCACAAAACTTTCGAAAGTCGTCAGTCGTGTGTCTCATACATCATATATTTTTATATTCATTATTTTTTTCGTTTAGATTGCCTGCTTTGATGCCTCATATTATTTGGGGTTTTTTATTTTTATTTGCGCTTGAAATCACAATTATACAACACCAATACTCGACATACGCTTTTGTTACTGCTTTCAATTTGTTACTTTGTTTATAAATAATTTCACAAAAAAGTTTACTAATTCAAATTTTCTTGTCATCTTATTAATTTAGTTTCTTTTTATTGTTTTAATTTTTTTATCCTAATTTCAAATGAAAATACCACATTGGTTAGTATAAAATTGAATGATCAAGCATGAAATTGAATTCAGTGAACGTAAACAGAACTATTTTTGCCAATATTTTGCTTTTTTCTGATTATTTTATAATTACGTAATTTTTCCTTCTACTTTTGTTGATCCATTCTGTATGAACCCGAACCGTGAGCATATTTTGAAATGATTACTGTATCTGCATCCGCTAAACAACTTATATAAACGTGTCATTTTAAAACAATGATACACAGTCAATTGGATATTACAATAACTCAGCACGTAGCATGGCGCATATAATTTTTTAATCGATTAACTAACTACAGCAATACTTAATTAAGGCTTGTGCTATTTATAAGTGTATAATTATTATAATTAATTATCTTACACAACAAATAAAATAATTTATAGAGTTTTTTTTATGAATAAGAAATTATTTAACATGCAATCTATAATAAAGATTTAAATATATGATTTATGTTGAGTATGTACAAAAGTTAGAATCAGTTTTTGCATATCTGTTAGAAACTTTGAGTTGTAATTTCATAATTAATTAGTTTTATACGTTAACTTATCCAGTGGTTATTATAATTTTTCTTAAAACATTTAGTAAAACTTGATTCTTATGTAGGTCCTATAAAGCTTTTTTCCAGTAAAAGTAAGTAATTCAAAAGAATATCTAACATTTTGTTAATATATCGCTTTTTGAACTTGTTAAAACTTGATTTTACGTTTTTACCTTTTGTATCAATCAAATAATCAAAGTACAAAGCCTGAATTAAGCTCGCTGAAAGCATTACAATGACATTCTAGACTAAAATATAAAGCGACACACGAAAAAAAAAATGAAAAGTCCAAGAGTACGAGATGTAATATCAGTGTGCCTTGAACTAAAGATACACTGTTCAAATAAAAATCTTTAAATAAAAACATAATAAAAATAAAAGTT
This sequence comes from Phymastichus coffea, assembly GCF_024137745.1. Taxonomy (NCBI): domain Eukaryota; kingdom Metazoa; phylum Arthropoda; class Insecta; order Hymenoptera; family Eulophidae; genus Phymastichus; species Phymastichus coffea. The sequence continues at coordinate 620,700 of NW_026706925.1, forward strand.
GTCGTGCATCGTTGGAACACACATACAGGATGGATGACAAACTAAAGCCTCGTTGTTCACGTTTCACAGTATAATTCTATGCAGGACGGCTCATCAAGCGGCAGCGCAGCAAAAAGCAATGAGAAGGCATTGCTTGCGAGAATTTGGGGTAACTTCGACACGAGGTTTATGAAACCATTACTCACGCACTCAAGACCCACGTTATTAGAGACTTTACCCGTTTGCTGCACACCTGTGGCAAGACTGCTTACTACTACGCAGCAAATGACCCAGGTTAGTTGCTTTTTATATCCATAACGATGATTGTGTTTTTTTTTTAATTTTTAAGTGCAGAGAGTATTGATTGAGCTTGGGTGGATGCTGAATAATAAATAAATTGATTAATTTATTTTAATTATGAACGGTAAATTCTTTGTGATGAAAAATTTTACAACAGTAAATTACAATAATTTTTTATCATAATATATGTGGTGAGATTAATTTGTTTAATTACAAAATTTCGTAAAATTATTTTTTGTGAGGAGGGGGAGGGGTTCAGAAATTCACAGTAATAGCAGAAAATCGTACGTGTTATAAAACTATTTACATTTCATACCTGAAGAAGCAGTGTTCTTCGGTAATGAAATTGTAAAGCTTCAAATATGTTTTCTATTCTTTAATTTCATTATTTCTATAAACAGAAAAGTAAATTTTTAAAAATAACCACGTCCGTTCTCGATCCAAATCATAAAACAAAAAACATCGCGTTCACGAGCTTAACACACCGCTTCGTTTACATTTTCTGCTTCGCCGAAAACAAAAATTCTGCATACAGGATGACATGGGCCATAAAATCGATTCAGATTCGGATCTATGCCTGAACGATTCAGAATTGGAGAGGCGACGCCGTACAAATGGTCAGCCGGTGAGTTACCATCAGCCCACTCTCAACTACACTGTTAATCCGTGCTATCAGCCTAATGCTCCTGGTCCGGAGTCTAACGCCAACGCTACCGTTAGGGCTGACGAGCCTTATGTCATTCTCAACCTTAACAGGCATTAAAAACTTGTCGCATAACCTTCCCTATTTTTAACAACTCATACACACGCTATTTTATAATCGTTTTTGCCACTAATGCAACCATCTCACGCAAAACGGTATTTTTTTTTATTTTAATGGATATTATTATTATTATTAATATTATAACCATTTATTCTTCTCTTTATTTTATCTTAATGTATTTTTACCTACTATACGAATGGGCCTTACTTTTTGATGTAATCAGAGTTGAGCATAGAATGGTCTTCTGATTGAAAATGTTTTTGGCCTTCAAGAGTATCACGCTAGTCAGTAAAAATATTTTTGTGAAATATAATTATAACATACTATTGACGTTTTCAATCAGCAAGGTCAGATTAATTACAATTACATTACAACATTCGTAATTCTTGTATTTATCTGTACACGTGAATTGAAACAGATCAGACTAGCGCTATTCGATTTAACTTTCGGTTGCTTGCGCAACATATTTTTTTTGCTCAGCTCTGAATTGAAAAAATTGTAGCTTTGTAAAAAAAAAGCCGGTTTTTTTCTTGCAAAGCTGACAATTTATTTGAATGCACATCAAACTATACTAATAACATAACAATACTTAATACGTATTATTTTGAACAAATATGTATTGCCAAAGATAAACGCAGGTACAATTTTTCGTGTCGTGTGACTAAGAACAATACGAAGAAAAAATAACGACAGAAAAAAAATATATATACAAATAGTATATTTAAAAAAAAACTGTACAAAAAAATGATGCGTGAGTGTATTCGTGTTCAACGATCAAAGCTGTGATGAAAAGATTACACTTGTAAATATCGTGCGAAGTGCTGCTCGTTGTTGCTACTGTATTTATCGTGCAAGTGATGTATATATTACAGAAACGTCTGTTTTTTTTTCTTTGATGTGCGGTAGTATCCTACCCCACCGAGTGACGGTGATATAGTCAGTACTTATATTTCTACTAATCAATTAACACCACTATTAAACAGATAACAAAATCGTGCATTGAGGCATTGCTGCGATGTTAGTAGCAGTATCTTTCGCTTTTTACCAAATGAGTACGTCGCTTGTTGTGATGTAGATATTTTTTTTACAAAGTGCGAATAATTTCACTTTATTATTGACTTCTTAATAAAATATAGTGCATGGCATGCGCGAACAAGTGTGTATCAATTAATCAATGCCAAGACAACAGAAAATTCGACCTACTTTGATTAATCTTTTTCAATATCTCATTTAACACAAAAACGGAAACTTGAAAATTATGTTTAATGTCTGTTGACGAAAAAAAAGGTTCAAAAGCTTTATAAAATTAGCGTGCTTTGATATTTTGTTTGGCCATAAAGAGAATTCAGATGTTATATACCTGACTAAATCGGTCCTTTGGACTTTGTTTAGGACAAAATGCACGTGACCATTGACGAGGAGCTTGCTGGAAGTTTCATCGCCGAAGAAGGATATATCCCGTTGCGAACGCTATAAATCTTATATGATATACTTGTAACGAAGAATTCGAACGTAACTGTGATCTTTTTTTTCTATCTTTCGTATAAAGACTTCTCGTGACAACAGTGACTGACGAGAATCTCAGACTAAGATATTAAGCATAATTTTCCGCCGTGTAGTGTGCTACATCCATCACATAGTTTACTTGTTTTCATGTGAATTTTTAAGTTTTTCACGCTACCTATGTCTATTCTTCTTCTTTTGTATTGTTAGAGCGATAGCGATATGCTTCTGCATGATTCTGCAACGGAGCCGCTCTTGATGGATTGGTGAGCATTCGTAGTTCGACCCGAGTTCCTCCAGTGATTTTCAAGTTCCGTTTAGTTCTAATTTGTTTTTGCTTTTTATCTAATCGACTTGGAAGTAGCTAACTTTAATTGTACAAACTGTTTTATTCTGCTGAGGGAGCCTTCGCTAATTTTCTTTTCATCGGCACTCGTTCATGACGTTTCACATTTCCTTCGATATGGTTCCAATAAGATACTGCATTAAAGAAAATCTAGTATATCCTACTTTTATTGTCACCAGTCAGTTTTTAAATCGAATAATTTTTAAAAGTTAGTAAAGGCTTGCTTTGACAATTAATTTTAATGACTCAATTTGATATTGGCGATTTTGTGATCGCGAAAAGAAAAGAAAAATAATATAACCTAACTATATAAATAGTTAAGTTTGTAAAATCACATCTTTAGTATCGTATTTAAGAAATTTTAACGTAACAAAAGTAATATATTTAAACAAATTGTCCAATTCCTATATAACGTAAATTTGTTCCTCTACACTATATTAATTAAATAAGTTCCGAGCCAAAGCATGCTATATAAAGCGGTTCTCAACTGTCTCCTTCACCTACCTTTTGCACTACACGACTTTCTAATTCATTCCCTTCTAATTCATTCGTCGTAAAGTATCACAATACGCTCGCGTATATATGACTTATAATTTTTTATATATATTGTTTCGTTCACAGACACCTACAGTAAGAGGCGTCACAAACAGGTCACACGTGTAGTGTCCGCAAGGTTTTGTTGAACAAAAAAAAGTTCTTCGATGTTTTTGTGAGTTTTCTCTCTATCTATCTTTATGAGTTTCCTTTTCCTTTTTCTTTTTTTTCCTACACGTTTGCAATGCCACGTTTTTTTAAGTTTACTTAACGAAAGAGAAAATGAAATCTGTGTTATTTTTTCTCTGAAAAAAACAATTGTAGTGTCATTTTGTCAGTGGTATAAAAGGATGTTGAAAGTTTGTTATAAAAAACACGTTACTGCGTGCAATATATTTATTGAATGCGACAATCTGAGAGTCGATCAGTATTATGAGAGTTGCCAGCTTCCTAACATTGTTTTTTTTTCATTTAACAATTGGCATAATTAATTGCAACGAAGTACCTATACTAAGATTGAAAAGCTACTTTTTTTCTTGATAACTGTTTCATTTACTTTGTAAATCATAATCAACAATGTATGAGAGTTCTTTCGTCTTACAAACTCTTCATTTTAATCTTACTTTTACAAGTTTTTGATAATGGGATAGAAAGAATCCAATAATATCTCTGCTTGTTTTGTAGTTACTGACCATTCTCTAGTATAATTAACACTATTAGCACTCCAGTATAATTAGCATCATTATATGATATTGATTTTAAGTAAGAACAAACACGATTGCCAATATATGAAACGAGTAACTTTTCAATCTTAAACTTATATAATCCAGAATACAGAACAAAAGTCATGGTAATAATGTATCAAGCGCATCTCATATCGAACGCAGTTGTACATCGAACAAAAAAAGATGAAAAAGAATGGATACAGGAAGCCAAGCATAACGATATTATTTGTACGGTTACCATGGGACAGCTGGGAACTGCGGCGAGAAAAGTTTGGTCCGGGACCACATTGTCATCCTGTTGCCAAACTAACGAGGAAAAAGAATCGGCAGATTAATCGATAAGCGTAACAAGCGTAAATTTGTTAAATGATTGTAGTTAGCTAGTCGCTAGTGTGTAGCTTAATTTTTACCATCTCGACGGAATACGCCTCCTTTTCATCTCAGTGCTCGATGTACAATAAATGTCGGCAAAAGTTCCGATAACATTACTTAACACACACGTATATTTGGCTACTCCCGAGAGAACGAAGGATGATATTACATTGATATTCATCGCGGCTGCTTTGTATTTGCGCTCGTAGATATTTCCTAGGTTTGGCTGTGACCGTCGAGAATCAGCTAGAGCGATGTCAATTGTTTTTTTGTACCTTCGTCCCTTCCTTCTTCTTCGTTTTGTATTATTGTTTCGCGGAGTAGAGCCGACGGAGAGCCTTTAAGATGTTGCGTGTCTGTTTTTAAATCTGACATGCGATAGTTATGTCATAACTATTGGATTTAACGGTAACGTTGTGATATCTATAATACACAATGCGGTGTTTAATAAAAACTTTGTAAAAATATATTTAATCTTATGAGAATTGCATTTTTCAATTATATGCCCTATTTAATCCATTAAGTCATCCCAACTTGCATTCAACAAGAAATACATAATTGATGAATACCCATCTAAATTGAAACCAGCTCGAAGTCAATTAGTTATTTATGATAAGCTAATTGTAGTTAATGTATATCATTATTAATTACAATATCACTTCATCAATGCATAATTCGATAACAATATTTGTTATACAACTTTCTTGAGGATTTATTGCAAGAGTATCAAATTATGAACATTATAGGCGAAAACAAACAAATTTAGGTAATGATTATATCTTTCTGAAGTCAAGTATCGTTAATTGTCTCCAGGACGCGTATTTCTAAATTGACGATTTAGAAAGAAATTTAAACTAACAATGGGGAAAGAATTCCTTCGAGGAACTTTTATTCCACTGACTAAATTTAGGCAAAATCTAGGTGTCAGGTGACTAGTGGGCGTGATGTCTTTCATTGTAATTTATATCACAGTGACTGAACGAGAAGTGGAAGAAAACGCAGAGCATTTCATAAAAATTAAATGAGAAAAGTAGCATTCCAAGTTCTGCAAATAAAACGCTGTATTACCAAATATCGTTACATTTTATTGAGGAAATGCTTATTCACGTTATACACCTTTGTAGAAATGAAAATAAACATGTGTTTCTTGAAGCAAGAATTAAAACTCATATTGTCACCAATGACCTGCCGGTAGCGAGATAATTAAAGGATTACAAGTAAGTACTGGCACAAGAGATGCCAAATGAATATCGTAAAGTTCACGGTTTTTATTGACCTGCGTGCGCAGTCGGATGTTGAGATATATATATATATATATATATATATATATGCATGAGTGACCATTTCCCACAAAGTGAGCGAGAGTGTGCTATATAGATATTGAGTATACAACACAAAGCAGGCATTGTACAACATTGCGTCCTTTCCTTTACTAGTGTCGTCAGGTGTGGTCAAGCACGCTTCGTGCACTCATCCCTGGTTTCTATTCGTAATAATATTCAATTTCAAGCTTGAATCAAATTCAAATTATTATAGACGAAATAAAAAGATGTAAAATAGACAGCGTTCTTAAAGTAATTCTACGCTTGAAAACGCTCGCCATAATACATCAATATGAATTCGTAAATAAAAATTCAATAAAATTCGAGGATTTAGCAATAATTTCAAATCTAAATATGACTTGATTCAAGTGCGAGTTGGACAGTCGGCTACTGCGTATCGCATTCGAGATGGAGCCAATGACGGAGCTTCGACGACGCCGAGTTACTCTGCTGCATCACGCATCAGAATGAGTCAGTGACGACATATAAACATACGTAGCCAACGAACAAAAGCCAAAGTGCTCGGCAAGGTGCAAATGGCGTTTGACCAAGGAGTCGCGCGGACCGATGTCTCTCGATTGTTTACTGACTACCTGTCTGCAATGATTATCATTTGCGAAGCATCAGTTTCGTAACCGAGGCAAACTGCGAATAGCACGAGCTGAGCGAAAGACGCTCGCGCTACGTGCTACGATGCGCCGGCGAAACGCATTACAACGCTGCCGCCGCTGATTTTCTGAGACTGGAAAACGCTGCGCTTCTGCTGATATGCAATTTGCATCGGAATGAAAGCAAAGGCTACATTGCTTCGGGACCGACTGCTTTTTTTTGCTATCAACGAAATACGAGTATGCCTCATTGATAATTCTTTCTTGACGTCAATGACGAGGTCTTTCAAATCGATCGGGCAAATCTCACTTCATCGTTAGTCGTTTCTGTTTCACTAGAGATAATTAATTACTGCAAAGCTAATGGCGTGAGGAAGAAAGGCAATAAATATGCATTCTATCATATTTTTATTATTAAACGTTAATTAACATTGAAGTGATTATGATAATATTCAAAAGAACACATTTTTATTTTTTGCGCGTTGAAAGACGCGATGACTGCGTGATGACTCATAATAATCATGTAATAAGCGAACACATTCTCGGTGTCCACTAATTTGCAAGAAGCCATCCGACATGAAATTTCTCTCCGCAGCGCGGTTCATATAATAAGTAATTATTATCAATAGACACGCAAAAGAAAAATGGATTTATTTGTTGATCTAAAAGTTGTTCAACAAAATGGCAGATTATTGTATGGACTGATTGCCGCCAGCGGAATGAGTAACATTCTCTGATAGTTGTAAGAGACGTTTAACATGACTCTCGCACGTGCTGCTATTGCGTTGCTTTGATCAATTGTTTCAACTCAACGGTCCTCAATAATTGGGTAATACTTTCCGTACTTACGAGAGGCAAGACATATCTTGACAGTAAATTCAAGGCAGCCCTTGAGGGCTCCAGCAGCTGTAATCTAAGGATAACGTATCTGTACTGCATCTGTAATAGGCCTGTAAACTCCGGGTACGTTATACGAATAAGACGGATGTTCGTCACCATCATTTTCTCGATAGTATCGCTAAGAATGCGAAACGTACGATAATAAATCGTTGACTTGGATAATAAATCGTATAAGGTGACGGAATACGAATTGGAAATGACGTGACTTTTCAAATTGTCCAACTCCTGGCTGCAGCGTTGCATATGGTTGCTGTAAAAAATCGGCTCTTCCCGAATTCGCGCAGCGATATTCTCGTTCGCGCTGTTCACTTCTATTCCAGCAATCTGCAATTTGTAGACGTGCAACAAACACGCCTCGAGAATGTTCCTACGCACATCCACGTTTTGTTCCTTATTTTCGATGCAGTAAGAAAATGCTGGCTTGTTATTCGCATCGATCACGTCGATGTCTGCGCCGTTATTCAGGAGTCCAACGACGGCATTATAATTACTGAAACGGACTGCCTTGTGCAGAGCTGTTTCACCTGAGAACAAGATGGGTTAACTTCCAAATGGGTTGAGACAACAATAGCGTTTATAATAGGTGAGCTTTAAAATTGCTCGGATCGCGCAGTTTCAGTTTAATTCGTACTCGACGACAAATTCTTAAGTTAATAGAAAATAATTAACCGGGTTTTTTGGCTAAAAATTTCTTTGGCTACGACCATAAGGAAAGTCTGATAATACAACCGTCAAATCCATCTGAAAAAACTACTCGCTTGATTACTTTCATGCCAAAGAAAATGATAAGATTTCGATAAAACTGATGATAATTTCATTGTTTCATATTTGTTGTTCTTTCAGCGTACAAAAATAAGCGTGTTGTTAACATTAAAGATAATAAATTACCTCTGTTATCTTGAGCATCTATGTCAAATGCTGACTTGATGAATCCGTGAATGATATCCGTATACATTTTGGCAGAGCCAATTTGAAGATCCTTGTTCGGAGATGTTTTAATAGAAACAACATTGTGAATAACAGTACGCCCCTTTTCGTCTGCCTTGTTCAATTGAGAATTTGTAACTACTGTCTGATAAAGGTAAACATTTTCTACTCTGCGGTAATAGGTCGATTGGTAGCATAAAACTCTGCCTAGCAGTCCTTCTTCGTTTTCAAAATTGAATAAATTAACGCAACAAGGTTTACTTTGACTGAAGTACTGAAGAGTATTGGGCGTTATCATATTCATCCTCAGCAGCACGGCCAATGGGGTCTCAGCCCACAAATTGCTTACGTTGGCGTCAGCTCCAGCTCTGAAGAATAATCAATACTTAGAAAATGTTTATTTCGACTAGGCAAGTCGCATTCAAAAGAAATGCTTAAGTACAGCTACTTTAGATCGCGTGAAAATTCGAGTGGATAGCGTACTTGAGTAAAATTGCGTAGATGGTTTCGTTGTACGGTCGATCTGTAACGGCGCCAAGTCGACAGCGCATCGCCGCGGTATGGAGCGGAGTGTTGTCGAGAAAATCAACGGCATGGCAATCGGCCTCGCGTTTCAACAAGAAGTCGACCATAGAATCGTCTTTGTAAAGCGAGGCCAGATGGAGTGCCGTGAAACCTCCGTAATATCTATTGAAATAGCCCATGCGAGCGTTGATACGAACGCCGCGCTTCAAGAAATTTTCCACGACTTCCTTTGCACCGCTCATGCAAGCGATGTCGAAGTGGGAAATGCCAGTCTTGTTTGCAGGATTCACGCTAAAATCTGTGTGCCCAATTACTATCCAATTAAGGGCATGAAGTCCGAGCTTCAATACGTCCGCTGAAAGAAAAAAAGCAAAGACAAGCGAATAGAGAAAGTGTTGATAAGCCATCGACGAATGGAACGAGGTGAATCTCCAAACGTAATAAGAAAAGTCAATTGCAAAAGTAAGTGGATTCGGCTGCGTTCGACGATACTTTCCTGATGCAGTGAAACGACGCGTTAAACAGAGCCTAATAAGCAAATTATGAAATCAATTGCAAAATCAAGAGTTTCTAAGTACACTTGAAAACAACTGGCGTAGAAGCACTATAACCGAAGGAAACCACATCCACAGCATTCGTCGTGGTGAAAATAGTAATTGGATCGCAGCCTGCTGTTCGATACACAACTCTATTGCACAATTGTTGATCGATCAATGCAACGTATATGCTGTCAGCGATACTTGAGAAACAATTAATAGTTTCTCTTATTTTCCAACTTCAAGTTGCTAATAGTGCATCGGGCAGGAATTTTAAATGAAGCTCAAAGTATATTTGAATTGAATTTGGCGATAATTTTGCCTGGAGACGACTCCGTTTGGAACGACCAAGCACGATGTTCCATAGTTGAACTTACAATAGGACCACATAAGCTTGAAAGCTTTGTGGATCGGCGTATCTCCTTGGTTGTCTCCCACCGTAACGCAAGCTCCGTGCTTCAAAAGTGCCCTTCCAATTATCTGAATTTGTCGATACACTTCGCGGAAGCTTTCGCGCTTCTCGTCCGCAAAGCGCAGAGCCAGAAGAGCATGGAGAGGCGTGGCGCCAGGCCAAATCGGGGAATCGCTGTGAATTCGTGCATTTGGATCAGCTGCCTCCCTCAGCAGCTTGATAACCTGTTTCGTTCTTATGCCCAAACAAGCGATGTGCAGACTTGTTACCCCCGCGGCATCTCTCGACTTTTCTTCTATTTTCCTTATGCCCATTAAGTTTAGAGCGAACAGACTTGGACAGGTGTCAATAACGTCCGTCATATCGTCTTTAGAGCTGACATCCTTGAGCTGATTCTGGTCGTCGCTATTATTCAACCGATCTAAACCGCCTAAATTTTCCATTTCGAATGGGCCTGCCAAGGACTCGTAGAAAGGAATAGATCCATCATTTGACTTGGAAAATATATCCGCTCCATGTTCAATCAACACTCTGACTATGTAGATATGGCCCCCTTTCCACGCAAACCGCAGGGGCGTGTAACCGTCGTAGGGTTTTAATGCCTCGAAGGCTGGATTTAAGTTAACCTCCTTAAAATCTATTCTCGATTCGATATTCGCTCCGTTGTCAAGCAACTCCTCGACAGCTTCGATGTGGCCCATGAAGCAAGCGACTTGAAGATGGCTTAACCCGAAAGCAGTTATTCGATCGTCGCAGAACTTTTCCGAAAGTATGCCATAGTTGAAGATTTGGCTTCCGCTCAGAAGGATGTGATGTATGGGTGTCATGTCATGCGCATCCTGGGCGAACGGATCAGCGCCGTATTCCATGAGCACGCCTACGAGCTCCGCGTTGCCAGTTGCCGTAGCAATGTGCAGACAAGTCGAGCCAGGGACGATGTGAAGCATATTGGGCGTCAATTCTTTATCGGAAAATCGATACTTTATGGGGGACAATATGGGCTTATTCACGTTGGTTTCAGTCTTGAGCATATTTTCGATCAGTTCAATGTGGCTGGTAGTGCAGGCGATATGCAAGTGAGAGATCTCGTCGTAATCCGTAACGTCGCTGAGTTTCTCGCACTCCATCAACAATAAGTCGACGATGTGCCAGTTGGGCAGTCGGAAGGCCAGGTGCAGTGGCGTCAACTCGCTGTCATTGATTTGGTTCACGCTGCTACCCATCGCCAGGCATAATTGGACCCTTTGATAATACTCTTTCTCTTCGTGGGGCTCGAGTGGCGTGCTCGGTTTTGGATAATCGGTATCTTTATAAATATCTTCGTAGTTTTTAATTCTGTCGGAAAAAAGGACTGCCAAGTGCAGAGTCGTGAATCCTGGCCACACCGGTGAACCGAAAGGCAGACGCGCATACGCGTTGTCCATATAATTCATTAAAAAAGAGCTGAGCCCGGCCACCTCCGACATGGCAAGTATCAGATCGATCAGTTTCATCTCACTACTCATGAAGGTGATTCTTGTAATCCTGGGCACGATCGTTAAGATGGAGTGTAGAACTTTTGGGCTGTACCTTTGCACGCACAAATCTAAAGTGGACACTCCCTTGGCGTCTTTGGCCAAGATGTCACCTCCGTCGATCAGAAGCAATCTCAGCGCGCTGACGTTGAATATCGCTGCAAAATGAAGGGCCGTGTATCCCGGCCACATAGACGCGTACTCGCTAACCGGGAAGTCCATGCTATCGGGCCTCTCTAAAGTTTGCTCGAGCACGTGGGTGTCTCGCAAAGTGCAGGCTACCTGACGAACCGACAGTCCTATGTCGCCGGTGACGCTCTCCTGGAGCAATAGCCTGATCATTTTTTCGTTGCTCGCGAGCTCTTCTTTCAACTGCGCGCACAAGGCTCTCTTCTGAATGCGTTTCCAATCTAATATTTCTCTGTTTCGCTCGACGAGCAGAAACAGAGGGTAGCTGCCGTTGGCGTTTTGCGGTTTCAAGGCCGCATTGTACTTCAAAAGCAGGCTCGCTGCCTCGAAGGCCGAATATTTAGCGGCCACGTGCATCGGAGCGTAGCCGGGAAGAAAGTCGGATGCATCGTCGATAGCCTGGTCGACGCACGCGTACTGCTCCAGGAAGAACTGCACGGCGCGGGCGTGATTGAACATGCACGCTATGTGAAAGTGCGAGATCCCCTCTGGATTCTTGGGATTCACCGTTCTCTTCTGTTCGACGTGCGCCGACAGAACCGAATCGGCAAACGGATGCCGCTGTTTCCCTTTCATTTCGTAAGAATTGCCTTTCTTCGCGAAGCTTTCCATGGCTATTCGATGCAGAATCGTGGAGCCGTTTCCGTCTAAAGCGGTAAAGTCCGCGCCGTGCTTGATTAGCATTTGGAAGATCTCCAAATCGCGCGTGTCCAGCGCGAAATCGAGGACCGTGCGTTCGGCGACCTTGGCCAGTTTGCATTTACTCTTCGGCACTGTGTAGTTGATGTCGAACTCGTTTCGCAATACCTTCTTTATGGCTACGCTTTTATCGGCCGGCTTGTCTTGAAGAATGCTGTAGATCTGGGCCACAGTCTTCAAATTATTGTTGTCCGTTGCCATTTCAGATTTTTCGTCGGAGATTTTTCAGTTTCTGAAAAATAATGTCTCTGTGAACATTATTAACATCCGTAACGCCTCCATTGTTTGTGATTATGTCGCAACTCACGCGGGTGCGAGTGTCAAAATCATGTACGTAATTATTCGTTATTGACCCCGATCACCTCAGCCCGATCACGTCGACGGCTAAAATAGATTTCTAAAACGTGGTCAAATTGAAACTACCCTGATGGAATGTATTCTTCTTATTTTCTCTGCATCACTTGTTTAACAATGTTTTCGTAACAATTCGTGGAACAATCGATATTCTTATTTGCGAGATATTTACGAGATAAAAAACTACTTGTAAAAGTCCCACATACGAGGCTATCCTCGAACAAAGGGATTACAGCTGCGTGCTCTTGCTTGAACAAAGTACAAACCTTCTGCCAAGCAGATGTATATGAAAAGTGAGAAACAGCACGGTACATTGATTTTATAATATTTCTGCTGTACAATTCAACGAAATGAACGTTCGATCAATTTTATACTCTTCGTACTTCCGTCACACTGGAGTATCAGTGATTCCTATGATCTACAAAAAGTTTTTACTTCAAATTTTTAGCCTTCCCTTATTTACATATACCACGCATTAAGGATTGCTTCAATATAACACTTATTTCATAAACGAATCTTACATTCCACATGGAAAACAGTTTAATTTGTTTCTCACTCAACATTCGAACAGTACAATCATTTAATTACGATGTACACATTTTATATCGAGAAAGTTCATTAATTTATCGATCAAGTATGATGTTTGCATTGACAATCGCAAATACATTAGTTAACGACATTCAAAATCTAGCCTTAAAAATTCATTCTCACCTCTTTTTCGACGATTCTTATTTGCTTTTCTACTTATTCGCAGGAAGATGCTAATATTTGTCGTTCTAACTAACCGAAAATATGGAAATTTAACAGTGAATATAAACAATCTTGTTGAATCCACTAACTAACTTTTGAACGGCTGCAAACAATGCTGAATTACACTTAAGCGTATAAGCACTGAACGTAAACACGCATGTATATACATATCACGGCGCACTCAACGAGTCGTCAACGCTTCCTGTACATTAGAGAATCTTAAGGTGTTCATATCGTTGAGCCAAAATCACATCAAGGATTGAACTATGGCTATAAGTTTATCAGTACTTTGAAGTTATTTATTGGGACAAACGAGCGCAAAAATTTACAAATCGTAACATTCAATCTACGTCACCGTTTGTTGTTCGAAATTCTTCAAAGCTATATTTCATTTTTAACTGAATAAACACAACGAATTATTTCAAGTAAGAGGTTTCGAGAAGTTCATATTAAACAGAGATGCACCAGTTCTGCTAAAAGGTTTTTCTCTTTAACAAATTCATGTACAAGTGATACGCTGTCAACGCAGTGGAACTGCTGTGGCGTTGCTACGGTAGAGTATTTTAAATCTTAGTTCCTCAACGTTTATAGAATTGGTTCCAATCTTAAGAAATGCAAGGCAGGCTTTGGATTTTGAGCTGTCTCTTAACTGTGATCCGATGAAAATGTTCCTGCATTGCATCTGTCACAGTGCCGCAAACTCTGGATACGCGTACGAAGAAGACCAATATTCCTTATAAAAATTAGATCCATAGCATTGCGAGGAAAGATGCGAGTATCCAACGGAAATAATTCATCGTCTCGGATAAGATATTATACGTGATGACGGAAAGCGAACTGACAAAGGCGTACGTGTTTTTTCAAATTTGCAGACTTCTCGGGACAATGTTGCGTTTAGCTTGGTGTCGTAGGCCGCGCTGCTCATTTTTAATCTAATAGTTAGCAATTTGTAGAAATACAATAAACCAGCTTCAACAATGTTACAACGCACCTTCGTTTCGCTCCTTATTTTTGATGCGACATGTTGATTTATTATTTACATCGATTAATTTGATGTTTGCGCCTCTATTGAACGACGACATTGTAAGTACTACAATGAAGCGCTTTGTACAGAACTATCTGGCCTTTAAAATAACATAAATTATTTTAAAACAAATTAAAAAAAAGTAAAATTATCTTTTTTAGTTCCATTAGAAATAGTCGAATCTCAATTGAATTTTCGTCGAATCCCAAAATTTTTTAATCGGTCTAGGTATTCGTTTAGTTAAGATGACTAAAGCCTCGTAAAACTAATCATCCCATCAATCGGGAATAGATTTTCACAGTAAAAGTAATTTGAAATGTTACTATTTTCAATTTTTTTTCTCATTTGTTCTAAAATATAAATCATAATTGGTAACAACAGTCCATCAATAAATTCCGTAAGACGGATGTAATATAGGTAATAAAATATATTTATATTTGTTTGCTTAACGACGTATATCAAAAGCTAACTGGATAAATCCATGAATAATTTTTATGTAATATTCAATAACCAATTTTTATATCGTGAAGTACAGGTAACTTAGATTGTTAACTACTGCCTGACAAAAGAAATATTTGTAGAGAGAGAGAGAGATAAGAGCGGTAAGCCGTCTTCGAAAAGTGAAAGCGGGCCTCAAACGGCCCTTGACGTCATTCTTGAGAGAGAAATAGCTCGACGATCACGTAGCACGTCCCTCCGCATTCAAATTAATGTTAGGCAAGAGTGTATCTTTAACGGGTTGCAACAATTCGTATAGATTACTCAAACCTATCAAACTGCTCGTAATATCTCATCATTCGGGAGACTCCAGGGCTTTAGAAGTCTGCAATTATTCCGTTTCTGTTCACCGAGTGCGAAAAATTAGCGCTCAAGGCGCGTGTAAAAAAGAGCGAAGTATATTTTGTTAATTTTTTTTTTAACGTAGCTGCGTTTTCAAGCGAATCTGCCAAACTAAGTGACATTGTGAGCATGTGCGCAGGTTGTACTATACAAGGTTCTTAGATAGCAGGCAGAAATTTTATTGCTATTTTGTGAATAATCAAATTATTCTGTTTTTATTTTTGTCTGTTCGTAATTTAGTTTATCGAGTGTATAAAATTAACGTAATTTTATACGCTCAACGTAAATATCATGTGCAACAAAAACAAGGACGAAACTTTATTTGAACTTTGTTTCACCTGCTTGTTTAAATAGAAATGAATTATTATTTTTGATCTTTTAGTATAATTTTGCATCAACATATAATTTGTATAAAATAAGAAAATGAAACAGATTTGTTTTTACATTTACATTTGATCTTTGACAGGTACAAAACATTTCCTTTTTCATTTTTAATAATAAATAAATTCAATATTTTTACTAATCACTTTGAAATGATAATAAGTTTTTCAACTAGGAAAAAATCTTAAAACCAATAAACTTAAGCAATGGTAAGAAAATTCTATGCCAATAGAATATATTTTTTTTTAATTTAATTTTGTGTTGATAGATTTTCATTTTATAGATCGTAGAAAAATTCACTTGGAATATTTTTCGTTATTGCTTTACTTTGACAAAAATGTTCTAATATTTATTAACAATGAGTATATTTGTATGTAATTCAAATAAATTCAATTGGCCGGTAAATCACAGAACAACAGATAATTAAAAAATATCTTCAAGAATTTATTTTTTTCCAACATTTACGTCATAACTTACATCGTTATTACTATCTAAGACGAGTTTGGGATTACAAAAGTAAGAAAATAGACGAGGAACATTTCTTTTTGCTAAGTTTATATCACGTTCATTGCGCTAATTTAAGTTAAATACCTCATCTGACCTGATGTAATGCCCATGGAAAAAACGAAATATTGAAAATAAAAATCCGATGTAATGATCCACAATTTTATAATAAAACTAATAAAGTTATTAATACTTCCTTAACATAGTCAGTCAAAGAATATTTTGTGTTTGAAGCGTGAGTAAAAAAGAATAATGATCAAATTATGGATTTTGTTAAGTAGAATGCAAAAAGAAATACTATAAATTATAAAAGTAAATTACTAAATCTGGTTTTTGTGATATAACTACATGATTTCCTTCAAACTCATTATGATAAATCAGTCCTAAATACAACTTTGAAAAAGAACACGACACAAAGGCACTCAGCCAAAAATGTAAATTGCTTTTTTTCATAAATAAACACTTTCATGTTGATAAATAATTATTGAATATGATCACTTTTGGTTTATGCTCATGACTCTTGTGTCGTTATTCGAAATCACATCACGCCAAATAGTTGTATGTATCCTTATGACCATCAGCACGCTCCAAGTATTCCTTCTCAATAAGAATATCTATACATTTCTTGATGATTGGGACCTTAGGTTTGAACCTCGAGCTTAGTTGATTCAAAACTTCAGCAACTAGTTGTTGGTGCTTCGAAGTTTTCCGCATTTTCATGATCCTTACAATCGCAGCTTGTATCAGAAGTTTCCTATCTTCTTCAATGTGTTTGTGCATGGTTTCCTGCTCAACCTTTACTTCTGCCTTGATTGGTACATTAATGTTCACTCTCAATTTCTTATTTTTGTAACCAACAAAAAGATCTAATGGGGTTGATGGGTCTAATTCAGTTTCACAATTTCTCATAACGAGAAGTTTAGCTTTCAACAAAATCTCAACAACTTGTTGAAGCACATCCATTTTAATTTGTGTTGATTCATGCAAATGCTGCAATGTCCATGTAGTTGACAGATTATATTGTAGTAGAACAGCCATTTGGAAAGTTGAAGCCTGGAAGGAGTATCGGTTTTTGAAACAATTTGTAATAATTTCACCCTTTGACAATTGATACAGCCAATTCAATTTTCTTCCATTGTGCTGTGAACTGTAAAAGGTTGTAAATCTATGAACCGATCGCTCTAATTCTTTTGGCAGGGCAAATGAATTAGATTGTTGAAAAGGCCAAGAGCCAGATGACAAGACATGTATGCTGAAATCTAAATCCAGAGGTTCAGCTGAGTTTAAAAGATGTCTTTTAAAAGCTTCATTCAAGTCCTTTGAAACTCCAATATCTTGAAACATTCTTTGTAGTTTTGATGTGTACTCGAAACCACAAGCCTGCTTGAGCTTTGAGATCATAGAAGCTTCTGCATCATCACTAGCAGAAATCTGTTGAACTAATCTCTTGGCAAGCATTTTACTGTAGAATTTCTGATAAACATCTTTGTCTTCAATGTATTTGAAAACAATCATAACCTGGTTTAGAGTATCCTCTAATTCCGCTTCCTCTGGATTCTTGCTGCTCTTCTTAAGTAAAAGGTCACAGTATTTGGCCAGTAACTCTGGCGATTTAGTTGTGCTAAATGCTGATTTAGTTACAGCATTTGTATTGATGAACTTGCCACAAGCTTTGTCCAAAGAAGCTACAAAACCACTGTCATTATTAAAAGAAGCCAATACCATTCTGTTATATTTTTTGTGAACATCTAAGATGGTATTCACATAAGTTTTAGGATCATTGGCAGCATCATTGCCACACTTGTCGATAGCTGAAAGTCCTTGGGTGGTAATGTAGTTTTCCAAAAGATTTCTCATTTCACCTAGGCCATTAGGCACTTTGGCCACAAGTGTGTACATTCTTCCAAGATCATCATTCTTATCAGAATCCAGCAGGTTCTCAAAATCTCCATAAAGAATATCCAAGTGCTTTTCAATGAGTACCCTCTCACAAGTCTTTGCCAGCCTATCATGAGTGGCTTGGTGGAGATAAGTTTGAACGCGCTTCTCCTCCTCGTACAGCCTTTGCTCAACTTTCTTCATGTATTCGGTGACAGGATTGTGTCGAAGAAACTCTGTGCTTTCATTTGTGTAAAACCTATCGGTGTCCTCTAGGAAGTGATTCTCGAAAGCATCCTTATAGACACTAAGTGTCTGTCCTTTAGCACCAGGATCCTCCTCGTTAAGTCCCAACTCGACATAACAATTAACTACACCACTGATCAATCGATTGTTTATAGTTTCACCATTTCTTTCTCGCTCTATGAGCTTGAGGCATGAATTGGTGACTTGTCTATTGAGATGCTTAAACATCTGATCTCGCCAGGTGACCAAGGCCAACTGATAAATTTCGTAGATGCCTTTACGTCCTTCCTCGCACTCTCGTCGAACCCAGTGGCGATTGAGATAAGCGCAAACGCCGTTGAGTACCTTACTGCTGAACTGGTACTCCTCCCACTGATTTGTGTAGAAGTAGAGTACATCCTCATGCATCAAATCGACTCCCTTTTGTAGCAAGTTTACAAGATAATCCTTAAGGAACTTGCTCAGCCTTTTGTACAGCTCTAACCCGACCAATTGAGCACCACCGTTGACACCTTTATCCTTCTTGGTCGGTTGCCTAGAGTTGGCCTGCTGGTGGACGCTCGTGCAATAGTTGTAAACATGAGTGTACAGGCAAATGTAGCGAGGTTTGGCCATACTCTGACGTTTGTAAACTTGCTCGATACCCTCTTTGAGGTCGCCCCAGATTTGATCGAGATCGATCTGTTTGAGGCCAGGCACCCCACCTGGAGGACTATTGCTGCTTTGAGTAGTATGCTTACGGCTCGACATTTTCGCTGCTGCTGACAGATAATCCGGCACCACGACAGACAGAGCTCTGGTCTGAGCCTCTACCACACACACCACTTCCTTTTGAAATTCTAACCTGTATATGCCTGCAGACGCACATGCAATGCGAAAACAAGAGCCACCACGTGATGCGACTGTGTGTGTGCCTATGCGTATATGAAAGTGTGATGGCGTGTTGCCACGGACACCACTTTCTTGTCTCGCGTTTTACCGTCCCACAGCTGCTGAAATCTGCGAATTTCCAACAATGCATACGACATTAGTAACGTATAAGGCGCGCAATTGGTGTGTCGCAACGAAACACAAGTTAAAATCTACTTACAATGATCCGGGAGCAGCGTAAGAGGGTGTCAATACCTGACGCAACACAATGCCTCCCTTTTTCTCCAATTCGCCTCTTCTGTTCTCTTCCAGTCTTGTGTGTCTCTTGTCGTCAAGCTACTGCTGCGCGCTCACAATTACACACACCACCACGTTCAGCAACTCGCTGTTCTCTCTTCACAGTCTGGCTTTTCCCGCTCTCCTCCCTCCTGCTTAATTTGCGTTTCTTGCAGACAGAAAGAGACGGATAGATGTCTTATATGCACAAAGCGAATGACGCACACCTGTCGGTGAAAGTTCGCAAATCAAAATTATATATGTGCCAAAATATTGTTTTTTTGTTTGAAAGGTATGGAGCAGTGATGGAGTACGGTAAGTAGTGCGGGTTGACTCATACAATGGAACCTACAAAATCAATAGTAACGTTTTCAATGATTTCGGAATAACCCTCATTTAATTGTTATTATTAATATTTAATATTTGAGTTAACATTACTCATATCGTAATTACATATGTGGAATTACGTACAAACAAAATTTAAATAAGATATGCACAAGCAATTTTTTCATTTTGTAAATAAACAATTTTGTTATGATAACCAAAAAAATGTATACCTCGACTCTACCGAGTGAAAGAAGTGGAGCACTGCGGTTGTCAAAACTGTTAACTTAATTTATGTCGTCAAAATTGTAAGCCGATTGCAATTTAATGAATTTAGGTGTATCATTCAATGAGATTTAAATAACAAATCACGTGGTTATGCAAAAATCAATTAATGAGTTAGTTTCTTTGTAATTATCTTGCTATCAAATGTGACGCAATTTTTTATAAATAAGCGCGTATATATGTGTATATGCGTGGGATGTACGAGAATGAATCATAAAATGCGATCTTAAGTTTAGCTATATCTCTTTATGTCGGTGAGAATTGTTTTAAAAATGCGATAAAATTAAATGTTATAAATTAACAAAACGCAGTTGATAGTTTTTAAATCAAAAATATTCACGATTTTTTAATTTTATATAGAGGAGAATAGGGCACTTTCAATGACTTTTTGGTTTTTAATTTTTTTTAATAATGTTTCTCTACATAAAAATAATGTCTTATAATAGATTTTTCAAGTGCTACATCTGTAGAATCCATTAAAATGTTTTAATGTAATTTTTAATTATGAAAAAAAATTTTTCGGTCTAACTGTTTTATCTAATTAGAATAATAACGGAAGATAATTAATTTCTTTACGTAGAAACTTGAAATTCTTCCATTCAGAAACATATCTAAATTTTTTCATAAGAAAATACATTTATTTTAAATCCGGATTTTTACTTTAAAATGAGGACTCCACTTCATATAGCTATCTAGCTAAAATTTGTAGATAGGAATTGAGAATTACGGTTACCAACTCAAAGGTTCTAACCAATGTTTTGATGACAGATTAATAATGGAGCTGAGAACGTTCACACAGATTGCGAAATTTGAGGATATTGCCATGATGGCAGGTAGATCTGATGTGAGAGAAAATCCCTGATTTTACCGAAGTGAATTCAATGATGTCAACTCGAACCCAACCCAACCGCACCGCTTACTGGAGTCAGCAGGTTTGGACGCAAACGCGGAACTCTAGCACTTGGCCACGCAGCTCGAATTAGTACTATCTAAAAAATAATTACTCCCGAAAAAGTTTTTCAGTAATGGAGAATCGAACTCAAGCCCCAAGTCACTTGCGCAGCATTGGTTATTGGATTATTTAGCATTGGTTCAGAAGCGTGAACATCTTACGAATTGAGCTAACACGGCACTATTAAAATTGTTAGAAAGTAATATTCAGTTCTTATATGTAGCATGGGAAACTATAAGGAGTATCATTTGAGATCGGCCGTAGCCCCGAAAAATATACGTACATTGAATGATATTGAATCATTGAATATGCACATATTTCTCTTCGACTTTCTGAAGATAGTGGCGCTAGTCTACAGCAGTGACCCGCCATTTTCGAATGGTAGTTTTAATCATTAGTCAAAATAATGTTAACACAATATTAAAAAATATAACATATATATAAATATACATTAAGAGTTCTTAATTACAATCAAATTTATATTTATATGTATGTTAACAATTGTTAATAATTCATAAAATTGAATTCTATAGCCAGAAATAACACTGTTACGATCGTAGTCAACGCAGCCATATATTGTAAACTACATCGACAATCTTATCGAAATATTTTTTTACACATTTTTTTAGTTCAACATCATGTTGATACTTTTACAATATTCATGAATAAACTCTATTTTCTCTTAATAAAAAGTGTTACGAGGAACGGCAGCGTTAGCTAAAATTATGTTAAAGTGAGACACATCTTCATAAAATGATAAAAAATAAAGGGCTATTGCATTTTAAGCATTCAATGAGAGCCCTATTTGAACATTCGAAAAAACCGGCGTTAAATGATGGCATTTTTTTTTCATGAAATTGCTCGCATACCTGAAAGTTACAACATTGGCCCTAAATATTATTTTTTAATTTTTAGTTCTTGTGACAAATCCTTCTGAAAACATATATTTTTAGTCGAAGATTCGAAGAAAATTAATGTTTTTATTCTTACAACGAATTATCTTATTCTAATACGAGTAGAATTGGTCAAATATTTATTTTTTTAAAATAAAAATGTAATTAAAGTTAGAATTTGTTTATTATATATTAAGAACATTTTCAACAAATGAATAAAAATATCAAATTTGCGAATGACTAATTATGTCATTAATTTTAGGAAGATTTTTTTATACCTAAAATGATGTTAAAAAACATAAATATTTTTATCATAATGCTGGTTTTCCTATATAGTTAGGACTCTTTCCATTAAGTTAGAAAAAATGAAATACAAATGCCACAGTAATCTAAAAATTATGAAATTTTCAATTATGTCACGAAATAAATAGTGAGGTCAATTCTTTTCGATATCATAAAAAACTTGTTGAAAACGGTTGAATCGGCTGATAAGTTATTTTGTTTTGAAATTTGTCAGTAATGCGCCTACAGTAACATGTTTACAGAAAAATATCGATAATAATTTTTTGTACTATCATGTTTAAAAAATAATAACGTCATGGCTGTAAAAGTACATGTTATATACAACATAAAAGAAACAGACAATAACGCAATCACAAACATAACAAAAACTAAGCAGATAAACATAGCTAGTATAGTGTGAGAATTAATGACAGTAAGCATAGTAAATATTTTATTATCAAGTAGCAAAAGAAACGATTACGTTAGCAGAAATAATTATAAACAAAGCTCGTAAAAATTAAGAGCAAAAAACGATAGCAATGAATAACATAACACAAAAGGATGAAAAAGTAAGGAATGCAAGCAAAAGCGCAAACCGCAAAAATAAATATAAATAATAATTACACAGTAACGCTCAGAAAGAAAATGGCATAGCAAACGAACTGACGCTACATTTGGCGAGAAATACCGTAGGCGTTACATAAATATTTACTTAGAGTCTATGATTCCTATACCAACAGATGTCTCCATTCTCGAAAAATGTGTAACGTAAGTGTAATGACGAGATACATTGAGGGGGGGGAGGGTGACAATAAAAGAAAGACTATTAAAATTCAAATTACAATGACGATTATGGATAAAGAAAATCAATATGAATCATTTTATATAGATGTATACCCACCGGCAATGGATTCTCCACTGACGTTTTTAATTCTTTGACTGCCGAAGACAAAGTAAAAACTGATTTCAAAATTATCAACAGAGATTTCATTCTTGATATTATTACATAATAAAAATAAAGAGATAGATTGGTAATTGATAATTTTTAATCTGTATTTATTTTGAGTTCAGTAGTCAAATTCAAAACGTTCGTGCAATTGCCGGTGGGTATACATTTATTAAAATTAATTCGCATACAATATTACTAAATTTTCAAACGTATATGAATGTATTCAAGCTAAAATTAATGAGCTTTGAAAAGTATAATACTATACAGTGTACAGTAATTTGTATAACTTGTGTATATGTTATAGGGCAAATGGAAAAATACAAGGATAAGCTGTTTGAAATTTAAATCCAACAACATATCGGACATAGTTGATGTCTAGGAGGGACATGTGCGATGTGTACTGATAATGATTTAGCATTTTCTTAAAGTTTTGGTTACAGTTTTAAAATAATATTTGCATTACAAAATAATAATTGCATTCTTCTAATCGACTGAATTTAATTAGACAAACGGCAGAATCCAGCATTGTAATGAACGACTTAGCGGATAGACAACTGCGCCGTTTATGACTAAGGATTAGTTCGTACATCGAAGGAATAAACAAACGGCCAGTTCATTTCGCTTTCGGAAGACTAGTTGCAGCTATTCCCCTATGGCACATGCGCTATATATTTATACCAACTTACAAAAGAATACGACAAACAAATTACTTGATGAATTTAATAATGAACATAGATTTCACCGACAAAGGCTGCTACCAACACAATAAACAGAACAACGGCGATCCTTGAATTGTCGAACGAAATTGTTGTAATTAGCCTTTCTTGTGTTTCGAGAAAATTTTGCCGCAAAGCCTTCAGGCATATCAACTTTCGAAATTATTTGCTCGTTAATCTTGTTGATGATATCGTTGTCAAAAGTACAATTTTGATGGTAGGAATTGCGTGAACTGGCATCCTGTTCATGTAGGTCAGCTAACGTAACAATAACTAAATCGATTGATAGTTTTATCGATAATAGAATAATCCGTCCTAATAATCTTTTCAGTCATTTGCCTATATATTGGTCTCAACAACGGAATACCTAGAAGCAGTTGAATCACGTCTAACACAGTCTTTGAAGCGTAATTTGAAAGCCCTGGGGGCTAGTTTAAAGCTTAATATGACGAATCCTTAGTATCCTGCACACGTTAAATAGGTAATCAACTGAAGGGGCAATGCTGTTTGAATTAGCCGAGTATTGGACTGGCTAAGCTCATATCAGTTGTTACATGAAGTTTGTTAAGTACGATCGACGTATGTTGAGTGAACAAACGGTAGTAATCCTAGACTTATTTTGCCAGCTGGAAGCTTTCTGAAAAATTTATTCGATTCATACTGCATCATTGGTTCCATATCCATGCGATGAATAACTCAGCGGATTTTTTTGTTGACGTTACCAGTGATAATCTTTTTACTATTACGTTGTTATTTTTAGCAACCAAATACGAGGGATCGTCGTTAATGGATAGGAATCTGAGAATACTTGTTGACGTTGCAAAGCTTGTCCAGGCTTCGTTAGTAAAAATACGAAACTCGATCAACAATACAACTTAATTTCGGTTTTATCTATGAAAAATTGACAACTGCCAGTTTGTCGATAAAAAGTATTGGCACGGAGTTTTGATGTTTTTTCTGCAAACATAATCATTTGCAATTGTTAACAAAAACCACGCGCAATTTTTCTATGCAATTTGTTGTACATGTATTATTGCTCGATTGAAATAATCAAAATTTGCTCAATTGTTTCTATAAATTTTATACGCAAACAAATAAATTTTAAACCAATCATGTTGAATTCATATAGAAATAATGTTATCTATAAAGACTTATTAATTATAAGATAAGGACGCTTCATTTCAATTGAGATTTTCAAAATGCTAACACTATTTACTCTGCAAAAACTTTTGATTTACTATTTGTTGACGTTCTATATTGTAATATTCGTATACCAAGTAACTCGGGAAATTCCAAAAAAAAATTGTATCATATTAATTGATTTGAGACTTCAGTTATTATTCCCAAACTACTAAATTGGACAAATATAGTCATAACCGGTTAGCTTGGATGATGCGGTTTTCGTATGTTTTGCTTTTCTTCATATTTTCGTCAAATCTGGTTATCGCCTTACTTGCCTTGATATATCGTATAATATCAGTAAGCTTTTTGGCATTTATCGTTTTATCAACGGCTCTTGATCATTTATAAATAAAAAGTTCCGAAATATCGAATATAGTTGTTGTCACCTTCGAAAATTCAAGAACATTGTCTTATTAATACGAAAAGCAACAAATTTACCTCAATTATCTTGATGATCAACACCACAATCTCGTTTTATTAATGCTTCTATCAAATCAGCGTAATTCTCTACTAGTGACATACTTGAAGGAATAAAGTTTTAAATAGCAGTATCCGTATCATCAATTTCGAGAACTACATAATTCTTTAACTAGAGGGTAACTTTTCCAAGATAACCTTGGTCCGTAAATGGATTGCAACTGCTTATGCAACAAGTGTTCTGAAGGAAGGAAGTATTTTGTTTTCAATATTTTAATTTTTAGACTTTAATAATACTTCGAAAATTGTTTTATCGCGCAGATTGGTTATATTAAGGGCAACTCCAATACTGTAAATGTTTGAACACCATTATTTAAAAATCACTTATTCATCTATTTTCAAACAAATTTAACCAATTATTTTAAAATTTACTGTTAAATTATTTTCAAAAGCAAATTAAAATAGTATATTAAATTGACATTTAATGCTAAAAGAAATGAATGGTTAAAATTCGATGATTTAAGATTTCCTTTCACCTACATAAAAATTTGAAATGTTTGATAAGCTCTTTTTAACCTTCTACTTCCTTGAAAATATTACCTTCGAATTGGCTCCATAAATTCATGCTTAACGGCAACATGCAGTGACGTGTTGCCATAAAAATTTTGAGTCTTAAATCTGATCTGTGTTTTAACAATTTTACTATATCTACTCACCAGCTAGTATCAACAGACGTTTCGAAATCTAACATCAAATGTAAAACTGTGCAACCACAATATCGTCCCGAAAAGTCCGTAACTTTATTGACTTCAACACTGTGAATTTTCTCACGATGCGGCCTCGTTTCTGTGAGTGAAGCTAACTGAAAATATAGGTTCTAGTGATATCGATTGATTATTACGGTGATCTTTTAGCTTTTCAAATTAAATCATGTTAATTGAAATATCAGCTATGTTTGATATTTGTTTGTTTTAAAATCTTATGATACGACGGAATATTTATGCAGAGTAATAAAACTCGATAGTGCAATTCATCAATTTATAAACGTTTTCTATTATTCAGAAAATACAATTATTGTTGTAGAATTGTACAATATATTCATAAACTATTTAATGCTGAATAAAAAACTATCGGCTGTGTAGACCTTGTACATATATACAGGTAAAAACTAGACTTTTACGTAATAAAAAACGTCATGAAGCTAAGAATACATATATCTATATACATACATATAGATATATATGTATGAATAATCCTAAATCGTTCAAACTAAAATGCAATTTATTTATGTTCATCAGAACCTTCCATCATTGTTTCCGCAGAAGCCTCCTCTGTTTGAGTCTCTGTAGGTCTAATTGAGATAGAGGGAAGATCATAGAAAGGTGACAAACTTATTGCACCAGGCGTTTGCGAACATAATCTTGTAGGATTGATCATAATTGGAACAGGTACATGTGTCATCCTCGCCCTCTGTATAGGTATTAATTCAGTGCCAGGAAGAATTGGAGAAGATATTTTTGGTAAACTCGGCATCCCAGTAGGATCCGGGTTCAATATAGGATTAACCCGAGGAATTAGAATGTTGGATACACTCGGTGTCTCCACGGAATTATCATCGGTCAATCTTTTGCAAACCATTTCCATGAACTTAAGTAACTGCTCTTGCGATGCAATTGATTCTCGTTTGGCGGGGTGACAGATATCACAACTGTCTGTCGTACAATTTTTGTAATGCTCCAACGCCTCGCGAGTTAAGCTACACATAGGCGTTGGACATTTCGTAACAAAAGTACACGTTCTTATATGCTCGAGAAGCTTATTAGTAACGGAACAAAATGGTACGTAGCATAATGCGGCGATACCCGTATTTTCCGTTTTCCTACTTTGACAGGTTTGAGCGTGTAATACTGATGAGAGTTGTTGTTGCAATCGTCGACGTATAGTAAGATTTTCGTTTTCAATTAGATTTGCTTCAACTTTTTTTCTTAATCGTTCTAAAATGAGAAATATTCGCTAATAAGTCGCTCAAATTATTTAAAAATATTGATAAATAAACGGTTAAATAATATAATAATTTGAGACCTCTATCCTTAGGTTGTGGGAAAATTACTGGACGTGGTTGGTCACTCCGTTCAGATATAGATAGACCATTTAAGATTCTTGCAGCATCATCGTTTTCCAGAGCTTGTCTTTGCCTTTGAAGACTGGTTGCAAGTATATGATGCTTTTGACGTACCATTTCCAATAATTTTTTCTTGAAACCATCTAAAAAATTTCTCAAGTATGAATAATTTTTGGGACGTATGATTACTATTTTAGTTTGTAAATTTGTCTTTAAATTTTTGATAATTTAATTTAATTGCGATTATACCTGGAAATTCGTTAAAATTTCTCATGCGATTTCCAGTATGGCTGGCCGAACTAGAAGTTTTCGAGCTGCCGATCACGCGTGACGACATGCGTAATCCAGCGACTTTAGGTTTTGGTTTTTCAGCTCCTTGCTTCAACAGACGGTCACGCTCTTTGTGCATTTTTTGACATTCTTCATGCCAACGTTTTCTCTCTATCTCGTGCATTTCTGCTGGTTGATGTACATGGTTTTTCATCTCAATTTCTTGGTTACGCACATCGTCCAGTGCCGCTGACATCTCCTTAAAACCACTCTCCACTCCGTTCTTAGATTCCTGATCTTGTTCCATATTGCCTATATAATTAATTTTAACGGTAATGAGTGCTTAATACAAGTATTGCATTATTATAAGTATATTTTAGCACATTTAACGTTATATTTTATAAGTTAAGAAGTCGTATTTTTATTAAAATATAAATCATTACAACCAAATAAATCTCGTATTCATCGTTGTGAAAGTATTCGAAAAATGCAAAATGAAGTTCTATTTTATTTTAACTATTATAATGCTTGTTTAAGGGTAATCTCACCTGTACGTATAATAGAGTATAGATACGATTATACGAACACAGATAAGCAATGATGTAAATACAAATAAATTTATTTGTATTCGCTGATAACAGACGGCTAGAAGAAACACCCGACCACGACATAGTAAATACATGTGCACTGACGCTCAGATGAACAGAAAGCTAATTCATGGGGACGACCAGCAGATTACAGTCGACTATATAATTGCAACACGAACGTCATCTTCGCTATGTACAAGACAAATGGGAAAGATAGGATTATGATACTGGATTAGTAGGGTTTAACATGGACCGGTCATAGTGCAAGACAAAGTCAAACTTTAATACAGATAGCATAGCTTAACCCCTCCACATGTCAGATTCCAATATCCAGCTTTTGCCAAAAGTTGCCATTAAGTTATGAGGCCACAGAGTACAATGGTGTCTACATATATGTTAGAAAAAGCCATCTTATATGAAGAAAAATGTACATACATTGAAGCAAGCATTAGCAACTAGCAAAATCTGACTTGTCTTCTACAAAACAAGAGAAATTTATTTGATCGACTACACAGCTATAAAATCATTGGTAGAGACTTTAATGCTTATAGCTTCATATGGAACAATTTTACAAATGCTGTGAAACCAAAAAAATCTTGAATGACCATATACAAAACTCAGATTAATCGTGCTAAACAATGGTTCCATGAAAAGAATAAAGATTTATAAATACAGTCAAATAGAATCGATAATAGACATTTCAATGGTCTTAAGCAACCCATATCTTAATTCAAAATGGATTAAAAAAGATTAAAAACTCGTCAGTGATCACTTCTTAATATCAATTGAAATCTTAAAAACGATTGAAAGATGTCCGTAAACATTAAAATATACATTAGAAACTAAAAAAATTAATTGACATAACTATGTAGAAAAGTTGAAAGATAAAATCGACGAATTCTTCCCGAATAATGATATGAAATGACCTTTATACAAATCTCAGCTCATCATTTTTCATAAAACTCTCAAATTAAAATTCAATAAATACTGTTTAAAAATTCAAAACACATTTGTTAGCAATATACAATCAGTTTAATACCTAGGACTATGGTTAGATTTAAATCTAAATTGGGATGCCCATGTAAATTACTTCATTACTAAAACCATGAAACTATTAAATATAATTAAAGTTTTAAGAGGAATTTAGGAGTTAACTCAAGTACTTTTAAATGTATATTAATCACTTAATAAATGTACCCTCAAATATAATATTTACCTAATAAAAATTAAAAACCAAAACTTTACAAAAAAATCTAGAAAATTCAAAATTAAGCCTTACTGTTAACCTTAGGATATAGATAATCCATTCCAATAAATGTCATGTCTGCAGAATTTATGAATTACCCTCACCAATTAAAGGAGAGTACTTAAGAAATAAATTTAATTAAATTAGCATCCATGGGCAATAATCTTATAAGCAAATTATATTTTCTAATGTTAGTAGCACAGAACAACACATCATTAAATGAGGTAAGAAACAAATTTCCATTGTTTATGTTTTTCAAAATTACACAGACACACACACATATATTTTACAACTATAAATCCAATATTAAGCACAGTACTTCTACTATACAGTTATCACTGCAAATCTACAAATAACAGACTATAACTCTAAAATAAATCAAACAACTTTGACAACCCATATTATAACTCAATATTATTTTCATTAGATTAACTTAAAAAATTATTTGAAAATTTTAATTATTTTTAAATATATTATTTTTGCAAAACAAAAGCTTATTAAAGCCTAATAATTATTTAGATAAAAGATTTTCTATTATTTTGTTAATTAAAAGCCAAATAACAAAATAATTAAATAAAAAATAAATTTCATTTTGTCAATTATAATATAAGAATTTTTTACAGGATAAGCTCTAATTCAAATTAAAATAAAAAATAATATAACAAACATTCAAAAATAAATTTGATTAATAAAATTAATATCACAGTATTTTACACAGATGACTCAAAGATAAACGAATTTGGCAGTGTCTGTCTTTCTCTTTTTTGTCTTAGGCTCAATTTACAATAAATGGTTAAAATAAAAAATAGTGATACCTCAATTTTCACAACTGAAGCAACCATTATATAAATAAAACCATAGAGATAATACAGAAAAATAAAATTCCAAATGCCATAATCTTCAGATTCCCAAAATGTACTTACTTTCTGCCATCGGAACAGTCCACTAAAAGCCGAAAATACTAATTATATTGTACTTGATTTTAAAGAAAAATTGGTGACCAAACTAAAACAAAAAAAAACATTTAACTCAAACTGTGGTAAATTCCAGTGCATAAAAACATCTATGATAATGAACATACTGACAAATTAGTTTAATGAGCAATAACATGGAACAGGATTGAGAATTAAATTCTTTTAATCAGCTATGTTTGAAAAATACAAAAAAATAATATACAACTCTGAAGCTAAAGATTATAATGAAAAATAAGGAAAATTCAAAGCCATTAAATACTTCAGAAGTTTCTTTTCTAAAGATAAAACACACCCATGGATAAAAAATTTCAAAACAAATAAATTCAGATCTAATCACTACTCTAACCGGAAAAATATTAAGAAATCTTCAGGTGTGATTGCGGCTTCTAGTTAGAAGATATTGAATACGTAACTATTGACTATCTTAAATATAGCATCCCAAGATACACTTCAATTAATAAAATTAAAAGATCAAAAAGTACCTGTCTATAGACATAAACGTTTTGCAGAAATCAAGCGATTTTGCACCTTCTTTCACAGAATCCCTTAAAAAATCTAATTCACTAATCTGAAAGCCTTGTAATATGAAAGAAAATCAACTCCAATCCCTATCTATAAATTAATTACCATCAATATTTACTCCACCCTTAAAAAATAATACAACAGTTTACAGTGCTATTAACCAACTTAAGACTCCATAAACAACGAATATTACATAGACTATAGACAGACGCTTGGTCGCTTGCGTCGCTTGCTAACAGAAGATCAGCTCAGGTTTTAAAAGACAACACCTACATTTTTTAAGTTATTCGAAAAAATAATTGTATCATTCCGCCATTCCATAGTTCATTATTTAAACAATAAATTTTGTGAATGATATTTGTTTGTTCGTACACAAATTACCTCTTACAACAAGCAAATTAAATTTTAAATGCTATACCTAGCACCCAAGTTTAAATCAGGTTAAAATATTAGAAAAATTGACAAAAAAAAAAGGACTACGAAGATAGCCCCCGGGTTTTCATGGGAAATTGTCAGCCAAAAAGGGAAAACGGCATTAATTGCTCTAATTGTCCCTGATTAGAACGTAAAAATACGGAATGAAACAGTTTTCCCGCCATTCGAGGCATCAATGTTATTATGAATTTTTATTTAAAATTAATATTTAGCATTAATGTAAATACGGGGGATGGCGTAGGAAATTATAATCTTAATTTTAAAACCTGAACCGTAAAAATCGAATAATAAATTCTGGAGAAATCAGCTAGTGAGTAGGTAAACGAAAAATGCGATTTTCTCCTATTTCCCGTTGATTAATCGTAAATGGGAAATTACCACGTACATCAGGGGCACATAGAGCAATTAATGCCGTTTTCCTTTTTTGGCTAACAATTTCCCATAAAAACCCGGGGGCTATCTTCACAGTCCTTAAAAATATGTATAAATGAACCAATCATTATTTCATGAAATGAACTAACGGTACCCAACATGCACTCGCAAGTAGATCAATTATCTATCTAATTAAAAATATAAAACCGTATTGACCTATAGCTAAAGGTTAGGGGAAATAGTCGCAGCAGTATTTGTTGCACGTATTGGCTCGTCTACTGGGATTATGAACATGCATAACTTGATAAGGAAGTAGGAATGTCAAGCAGGTGAATCATTTTCACTAAATACTATTCACCGACAGAAAATCGTAGTCAAGTTAGTTCCCGAGTGACTTAACCAACGAACCGTGCACGTGGATCCGAGCTCAAGTTAAGTCAGACTAGACTTGAACAACGGATAGATTATTGCATGTTCAACGATGTAAAATATTATTAAAATTTTTATTTTATGATCAACAAAAACTATTATTATTTAATAAATTTCTTACTGTGCTATGGCGATACCATAATGACCATTTAGACCGTTTCCTTTAAGTTTATTTGAAAATTAATAAAACTATATATAGATAAGTTAGGTATCGATAAATTTCTGTTTTATCTAGTGTAAACACGATTGCGTGAACTAAAAAGTGATTACGAGGAACCTGTAATTTGATCTTACCTCCTTTTATACTAGAATTAAATAATCGTATTGAATCTTTAGGCCCCGGTCACGTACATGCATACATACGTCCGTACGCTTGCTTACGATGCGGACGAATCATACGATTCCAGTGTAATCACTAGAAATTTGTATTTCTAGTTACTAATACCAACAGTCGCAACAGATGATTAAATGTCACTAACTGTGCAAACAAAATACAGTTTGTTTATGCTATAGCATAAAAGCAGCAAGATACGAAATAACTTCTTGTTTAACATCGACGCGATTGTTATTTTTTAATAATTGTGCTATTGTGGTGCTATTAAGTAGGTAAGAAACATGCAATAAAAAATAACAATGATGTTAACGGTAAAATAATTTTGAAGTTAACAAACTGAATATTGTTTACTCATAGTTAGCGACATTTAATCATCTGTTGCGACTGTTGGTATTAGTAACTAGAACAATGAATTTCTAGTGATTGTACTGGAATCCACTGGTGTGATTCGTCTGCATTCGTATGCAAGCGTACGGACACATGTAACCGGGGCCTTAATCATAACTATGGTATAATTTCTCTAACTTACCGGTAATAACAGTTATTAAAAAATAAAATAATAGTTTACGTAATATTTTATTGTTTTTTCTCATTCTTTATTTTTTTTTAATCAATTGCTACGTAACTTCAGTATTTATATACTTATTTGTCTCTTATTCTGAATTAACTCCCCACCAGAAATATACGCACAAATATTATATGTAAATAGTGCGGAAACTATATGGTTTGTCGCACGAAAACTGTACATACATCCATGTTTTCCGAACGGCCACCGTACAATTTTTGTTCGAAAAAATCCATACGGTTTATTTAGGAATTAAATAACGTGCTTTCAATTTATCTTTGTAATCTTATTGATATGCAATAAATAATAGTTTATTTTTAATTTATTTACATTTTGATATGGTTATAACAAATGAACACTGCTATTAAGTTTTATTTTCAACTATCTGTCAAAATTTTACGATCATTCTAGAAAAAATCAATCCATGTATATACAAGAACATATCATTAAATTTTCTTTGAATAATTGTTCTTTAAAACGATTTATATAGTGATATACTACTTTTCTTCGTAAGTAATTCTAATATACTTACAAGAAGCTATATTATTTTCAATACTTCGTATGGAAGGACTCAATTGACACGCACGCTTAGGAAAGCATGTGCGCTTCAAGTCTCATGCACGTCATATCGAAATAATATATTTCGACATTCCGTGCGCAAAGAGTTTCTCGTTTCGTGTACCTTTACACCCTCGCTTCGCTCGGGCGTAAACGCTACATGAGACAAGAATCTAATTTCCTGCACTTGTATCGTAATGTACTATTTCGATACTAGTGCGAGAAAAAGATTTTAGCCTTGTGTAAATATATTACGCTCGAAGAAAGCAAGGGTAAAGAAAACATACGAGGGTAAAATTACTTTCTTGCACACGTATCTCACTTTATTTTTGAGGAGTTTAATAATATTAATGATAATCAATGTTTCAGGATTTCTGACTTGCCAACCACTTGAGACTTTTTCGATATACAGTTGGAATGAGATATCCATACACTTCATATTCATCCCAAGCATCCTGATCCACGATTTTCTTCAGCTTTTCATTCTCAACGTATTCTGCCGCTTGTTTCCCATCCATCTTCACATAATCGTACAGTGAAATATTTTCTGTAACCATATCCACTTTGAGTTTTTCAATTTCACAAAGTCTCTCTTGCTTTTTCCTATCCAGCTCTTGTTTACTAAAAGACCTTTCAACAGTAATCCAATCATCGTTGTTCATCCACTGTATTTTCCTCTTCATTACCAAGCGACAAAATTTTTCATTTTTTTCATCAATCTTCAGTTTCAAATCTTTTAGTTTTTGCACATGAAGATACAGCATAAGAAAGTCATTGTAATTACCTCGAAAACCGCTTCCACAAGCAACTCCAAAAGGCGTCTCATTGTCGTCGTTCTTTACATCTATATCAGCACCGACCATCAGTAACCAATTAACCAAATGAATGCTATCGTACATCTTTGAGCATGCAATGTGCAAAGCTGTTGAACTTTCCGAATCGATAGCATCAACATCTACACCAAGTCTGACAAATTTATAGGCAAAATTTTGGAGTTCACCTTTTTCTTCAAGACCCGCGCTTGTGTTAATTTTTGTCTTTCCAAATCGTTCAGCCAGCAAATGTAACGTTGTTTTTTTACCATTTTTTTGTATCACTTTGGCATTGGCTTTATTCTTCAACAGCAGATCTATTAGTCGATGATGACCATATTTAATGGCCAACTGAAGAGGAGT
Source organism: Phymastichus coffea (assembly GCF_024137745.1). Classification (NCBI taxonomy): domain Eukaryota; kingdom Metazoa; phylum Arthropoda; class Insecta; order Hymenoptera; family Eulophidae; genus Phymastichus; species Phymastichus coffea. Next base: position 655,566 of record NW_026706925.1, read on the forward strand.
GTCGAACTGCGGATCATCGTTGTTAGCATTCACATCTGCACCTCGATTGATAAGTAATTTAGCCATATTCTCATGTCCATATTTTACTGCAAAATGTAACGGAGTGTATGTAGAAAACTGACGCAAGTTTTTGAGTACTGGTTGATTAATATTTTCACCAGAGTTCAGAAATTTTTTCACCAACTGGAAATCATTCATAGTCACTGCAATGTGAAAGTAAGTTAGACCATTACAATCCATCAGATTTGCTTGCTTATTTTTCATGGCTGTATAGACCAACTTTAATGTTTCATCTTCTTTTATTTTATCCAATGGATCTTTGCTTTTATCTTTGTAAATGTGATTGTACATAGCCAGATGTAGAGCAGTCATACAGAATCCATTTCGTCCATCGATGTTAGCACCTTCTTGTAATAGTAACTTCACCTTTTCATTCTTCCATTCAGTTTCACCTTCAATAGCCATATGCAAAGGTGTAAATAATGGATTTGCACGTGAGTTTCTGTTAATTAAAGCATTAATATCTTCGTTTTTCTCCAGAAGATCTTTTACAATTGTCAAGTTATCCTTGAAACATGCTAAGTGAAAGTTTGGTATGCAATTACTTTCTTCATTCTGCTGCAAGTTGATGAGAAATTTAGTTAGATTTTTAAATAATTCCAAATTGTCATGAGGCATATTATTAGTGTCTTCATCTATAGTTGTACCATGCAAACTACTAGCTTTTGTCAAGACTTTTATTGTTTCCACTCTTTTGTATGCACAAGCAAATCGCAGTGCTGTGTATCCTGCATATAGTAGAGAGTCTTCGTTTACAAACTCATCAACATTACCACCAGCTTCTATAAATTTTTGTGTGATGAATGCATTTCCTCTGGCTGAAGCAATGTGCAAATGACTAAGACCATATTTATTTTTTAAATTAATATAATTACAAGCCTCTCTTATGTAATTTAAAATCAAATCAGTCACTTCATCATAACCAAGCATAAAAGCAAGATGTAACGGAGTATTGTTACCTCGATCAATAGCTGAAATTGATGGTTCTTTGTTCAAAAGCTTTTTGATCAATTGTACATTATTCAACATTACTGCACTGTGCAGAGATATATTTGTAGTAATACAAAACTCAGTGGAACAATCTAGATTGTAGTTTTTATTTAGAAGATAGTCAGTGACATCTTTCATTCCATACATGGTAGTATTCAGTATTCCATTTTCTTGGCATTCAGATTCATTAGAAATTTCTGTTAATAACGTCATTTCCTCATAACTTCTTAGTACGTCTGAGTTTTCTTTTTGCAGTACATTCATTGTTTCAGATCTGAAATAAATTTTATCATATTTTAGTTTCGATATAATAATAAGCAGTTATATTAAAATGACTATTATAGAATGCATATATGGTACATGTAAAGACGATAAAATGATTGTGTCAAGTCAATAGAAATTATATATTAAAATATAATTCTAATTGAAGAACCTATAAATATTAAATAGTGCGAAAGTAAATACCTTTGATTAAACCAATATAATTGAATTAAGAACATGTGAGATATAAAAGAATGAAATTATAGAATAAACATGAACTAAGGATATAAATATGATCAATTGTAATTATAAATTATTAATTTTCTAATTTTATTTCCGTTTTGAATGAAGTATACACTATTCACGAATTTTAATTATTTCTTATAGTAGCATTTAGTAATGTAAACAAACACGAAATTGAAATATTTTTGACGTTGCTACCCAAACGAATCTGTTATAACGACTTTACTAATTCTGGATTATTTATGTATAAATATTAAATCAAACATTAACATCGAATCTTTAACATTAACCTTTGTAAACCAAATTTTTAAATCGTATCATGAATTTGGAATTCGAAAACTCCAAAACAATATGTTTATATATGAAGCGTTGTTCTACAGAGAACGATTCCAAAATGAACGACACAATGCCATGAGCAAAACAATCGCATGAGAAATCGAGCATACCGCAGCGACGTCATACTTTAGGACAAAATTTGAATTCGACTTTAGGTTGGAATATAACAATAAAAGTACTAGACGGAATATTTTCCTTGCGAAATCGATTTTTCTAATTTATACATCTCATAAGCTATAAAAATCCAATTAATTTTATGCAGATAAAGATTTACAACATAACTTCAATGTATCATTAGGTGTCTATTCGCGCGTAATAGAAATTAATTTTCATTTTGATAATAATTGATTTACTGCTTATAAAAAATACTTTTAGAATTACTATTTCATTTCAATACATGTTTTTATTAATATTAGTTTTTTCCACTCACGGATTATTTTTTATATAATTAATAAGCCTGATCGGTTTGTTATTTAGTTATGTCTATTTGTTTTATCACTTTCAAAATCGTTTGCAAGGTAAAAGTCTACTAACTTCTTAATTGATATCACGGTATCTTACTTTATATTTAATTGATTTCCATTACAAATACTAATTGTTTTTAAGATTAAAAAAAGTTATACTTAAGTATAGCAAAATACAAATAAATGAATGACACATTTTTGTCTAAATTTACTTATGTATAATAAAATGAAGCAATGTGATAAGTGTTGTTATTATCCTCTTCAAACTTTATTTTTAATTTAATGATAAAGACTATTGCTAAATTCATGGTAAATTTGTTATTTTATAAAAATCCTTTAAAGACATATGAGGTGGAATAATTGAATCTAAATATTTTTTTAACGAGAGTAACGATGCGTTATGACGGTAATTACGATATTGATTTGGCTTCAAATCTTTTATCGTATAAGCCTTATCATACTCGCTGCAATAGTTTGACAATAATAAACTTTGGGGTAGTAATAAAGGGTTTGTATCTTCAGGAGTTGATGGAAATGAATCACACAATGTTTGAGAATCAAAACACTTGCTAAATTCACTATTTTCTTGAAAATCTGCAAGAAAATCAATTCGTTAATAAATTATATTTATAGTGGTTGTAATGTATTCAATTGTTGGTTTTTATACTCCATGTATAATTATGCATTTACAGTACCTATATTCAAATGTTCATTGTATAGTTTTTGTCTATTGAAAATAATACTTTGTGCATCTTGCATTATGTACTCAGTGGGTGGATTATTAATCATTGAGAATTGGCCAGAAGATGTAGTTTTTATATGTGGTGAATAAAGTTCTTTATACAAAACTCCTTTTTTCTCATATCTGCCTGACCAATTATTATCTTTTACTATAAATGTACCATCATGATACATTTCTGCCAACTTTCTAAATGTAAGTTGTTTTTGAACTTTATTTGTTTTGCCGCATTTAGATGAGGTACTTTTACCAAGATTGAAATCTTGAGATTTATTAATATTAGATAGTGAACAATCTTCATTAGATTCTAATGAGATTATAGGACTTTTTACTGTGCAACCATTAATACTTTTTGGTGACTCAATTTTACTATTATTTTTACTGTTAGAGACTGCTGTTATACTTTGATGTAATATGTTTAATGAACTTTGTTGATTTGGTGTTCTAAAAGAACGGCTATCATATAATTGTGTCATTACATATTCTTCATTTTGCACATTGTAAGGCTCATTCTGTTGACTTATCTGCTTTTGTGAATTATATAATTGTGACATAATGTAACCTTGATTTTGTATTGAATTACCTGAAAAAAATAAAATAAAATATAAAGCTAATAAATAAATTTATCTTCACTCTCATAATTCTTGCCATTGTCAGCAAAATCACCTTTTTGTAAAAATATATATTGAGATCCAGTTAAACGAGTATCATTAGTACCTACATCAAGACCAGACATAGTTTTACTATCATCGATTATTGGATTAATTGAACTTTGACTTATTTTTGTTTGTGTGTGGCAAGCAGCATTCATAGCAACTGATGGGAGAATAGTTTGCATAATATTAGGGTCACATTGAACAGCAGATTCATACAAATTCTGGCTGCAATAAAACGTTTTAACTCCTGATCCTAATGAAGAGACTGGAGTTTCTTCAATAACTTTATCTGTTACTTTAATTTTCTTGATAATGTCACTATTTTTCCTTTTTCGCTTTGTACCTTTTTTCGAGATCTCATTGCTAACATCTGATAAAATATTTATTCCAGATATAGGGGTATAACTATTTTTAAGAAAATCATTCTTTCCCTTAACATTTGGTAAAAAACCATTTTCAGGGTCATATCTTGATGGTTCCGAACCTTGTAAACTCCTAATTTGTAACTGATTATCTGAATTATCTCTGATTAAATTTCTCTGCATTTTCAATTTTTTAGGCATTCTATTGAGTGGGCTACAAATTTTACGCTTTGTAAATTCTTTTTTTATTTCTGGAGTTAGTCCAAATCTGCAAGAGCAAATGGAACATCCATTTTAGAAAAAACTTTTTCAAGCAATGCAATCATTGTTTTCTCAAGCTAATATTTATATTTTGCAGTTGGCAAATTGAAAACTATTGTTAAATCAATGATTTCCAAATGTTTTGTTTTATAAAAATTTTCGATTTTTAGAGAAAGCACCATTGCAAAAGAATATATGAACTAATTGCTTCACAAAGACCTTGGTATATCACCCATTATACTATTGAATCCGCAATGATACCAGGCCTTGCCACGAATTTGCGAATCAGTCAGAAATGGTATAGCCACTCTGAGTACCGCGATGAATTTTTCAAGGCGCTTGACCCAACTTTGTGTACTTCGAATCGGTTCGCAAAATATCCGCGTCCGCCACTTCTCAATCACGTTTGGTTTACTGGTCTCAAACATCATTCAGGACATAAATTACTAATCAGTTATCGGTTTCTTACATTAAATTTTTTTCTTTTTTGTTTACCTTGATATTCAATTGTTTAAAGTAAACAAACTTGAAGGGACAGAAGAGCCGGTATGAACGTTTAACTGAAACAACTTAATTTATTTTCTATAATAGTTTGTCGAATCTGTATTAAAAGGAAAGAAACATTCATGTTTCAAGGTGTTTATTGATAGAAATTGATCGATAAAAAACAGGAAATATTCGTGAAACAATACAAGTAGCATATATATAAATTATTGCTACTTTGTGTAAAATACTAATAAGTGATTGGAACCTTTGCATTTGTCCTCTTAATCCATGTTTGATCAGAGTGGTTTCTTGACGTGAAAAATATTGACACTTTTAAGAGATCATACTTTTAGAACTTAAACAAATTCGCAGCGTAGCATTTATAGTCTCTGCTAGCATGCAACTTTCTGCTTGACGTGCACGCCGCATTTGCTGGTGTAGGATGAAGCCTGCGTGCAAGTTTGTACTTGCATTGATGTCCTCACAATTGCTTATTTTTTTGTGAATTTTCTGTTATTTTTTTAATAGAACAATTTTATGTATGGGGTGCAATTGTACGAGTACCTCTTGCTTACTTGATGCACGTACAAATTATATTGCGATAATTATTGTCATTTATATTGAAATTTCTTAATAGATAATATTTTGGAACTGGACTTTATAAACGCTCGAGGAATCAAGCGTGTATTACCTGCAAGTGCAGGAAAGTAAATTCTTGTCTCTTGAGGCGTTTACGCTAGAACGAAGCAGGGGTACAAGAATCTACTTTCCCGCACTTGTATCATAATGTACTATTTCATAGAGCATGTGGCAAAGTAGCTTTCTGCATGGCGTGTTGAAGAAAGCAGCAATTTTTTATATATAACAATTGAAATTATTTTGTTAGTTGGAAATAAAATAAAATATTATTTATTAAAATATAATAAGATATTGTTTACCATCTTCTGAATGAATTCGATGCACATGTCTCTAATTCAAATCCATACTTAGTTTTAAAGCAACACTGTTTGCATTTGAAATTTGGTTTTTTTCCACAGTGAGTCAAATGATAGTCCAAAGAATAACCATATTTGTATGTTTTACGGCATTTAGGACAGGCTATCATAAAATATATTTTTATTCAAGATATAAACTCTTATATAGTAAAATATATAGATTCAAATGCAAGATTTACTAAATCTTTTCCATTTGACAAGTTCTTTCATAATGTGATCCCTTAAAATTCCTTTATATTCAGAATAGAAAGGACAGTGATCGCAATGAAAGCTTGGTTTTAAATTGCAGTAACGTTGTACGTGTAATTTGAAGTTTTCCCTGTTTTTGCATATGCGATGGCATTGAATGCACACTTAAATCAAAATGCGACTCTAGAAGTGCAATTCAAAATACCAAATTGTTCTAGAAAAAAAAAAAGACTTACCATACATTTGAGAATCATGCATGCTTTTGTAATGTCTTGCTACATATTTCTTTATAAAAAATGAATAGCTACATTTAGAACAATGATACAATCCCTGAGGTTGGCATACAGATAGCAAATGATATTTAATGGTCTTATATGATTTACATTGTTTGCTGCATTTCAAGCATTTTAATAATAATAGTGATTGACAATTGTTACAAAAATTTTTTACACTAGGCTGATTTATTTGACTTTCTCTAGAACATTTTAGACAATAATGTACTGACATTTTTTTTAGATCTGAAATGATTATAATTTTCAATTGTTGAAATTGTTGTATTACTCAAATAAATATATAATTAAGCAACTCTTACTTAGGGATATTACATTAGAATTTAATTCAGCATCTAAAACTAATAAAATTAAAAATGTTTATTTTCTTACCCAAAATAAATAGAAATTCTTTAAAAGATTATATTACATACTACTTGCATCATTGGAATCTTTGTATTCTATTAAACTGGTATAATGAAATTTATAACAATTCAAAGTGTGATTGTTTAAATTTTGTGTACAAATAAACTGTTGACCACATGTCAAACATTTATTTTGATTTAATTTAATTTTTTCAATGTTTTGTTCACTTTCTATAGACTTTTTAATATTGTACGATTTAAGAGTTGGATGACATCTTTTTGCATGTTGCAGTACTGAATTTCGAAGATGGGAAACAAAAGTACACTCTGGACAACAATAGCAGCACAACTTAGAATTACATATTCTTATATGATATAGTATTTTACTAGCAGTTGAACATACTATGTTGCACTTTTGACATTGATAAATCAAGGAAGTTTTACACTTTGAACAAGTAGTAACATGATTTTCACATTCATCTGTTATTTTACAATACATACAATATGTTTTGTACTGCTTCTTTTGTGTACCTATAAAAATATTATTGTTAATTAATTTTTATCAAAATATGGATCGTAAATTAATTTTATAGATAATTATATCTGTCAACCTTTTTCTTTTTTCAGTTTGGTGCTCTTCACTTTGTTGGATAAATATTTTTGATCAAGAATTTCTGTATTATCTGACTCATCTATCTTTTTATCTGATTTAAAAGTTCATAGTTTTCACCTACAAATTAATTTATTTACTAGATAGAGATAATGGTCTTTTATATATATTAAGAGAAAGATTTCTATAATTACCAAAAATATTATGTTCTTCATTCCAATCGAAATCAAGTTCTGTTTTATAAACATTTTTTGACTTTGCCAATGGATTAATATCATTGTCTACAAAAACATTGTTTACATAAAGTAAGAAAATGATTTTATAATTACTATAGAATAAATAAGATTTTTTCACTATTTTTCTAATTCATTATAAACAATTCCAAAATGAAGATAATATAACTCACTTTCAAACCAAATATCTGGAAAAACATTTTCAATATTTTCTAACTTAATTTTAACTGATGTACAATTGTGCGGACTATTTTCCATTTTTCTACCAGCTTACAAATGTTTACTATCTGAGAAAAAAAAAATGTTGAATAGTAATTAGTTTTATGTTTTCGACGAATAGACTAATTTACAACTCATAAATTGGAAGGTGCTTATTAAAAAATATCTTATAATAATTTGACAATACAAAAAATTTTATAAAAAAATATTTTGCTAATCAGACTTATAAAACAATAGATATATAACGATAAAGGCATTTCACGAGTACTTTGAATTAAAGATAGAGGTTGTAAATGATAAATAGTAATAAATCTTGCAGTGTAAATATGTAATACTTATACTATTTCACAAAGTACCAAACTCAAAAGTTGTATCTAATACTTCCTGTATATATAAACAATGAAAGTAAATAATAGTGATTTCATTGTAATTTTATTCATTAATAATTAATAACATCAACGAATACAGACGCTTATACTAATAATATTCAAACTTCAAAGTCAAAATACAGTGAGAACAAAACGTTATAGAATAGAGTATGTCGTCTGCTACTAGGTCAGCCATATGCCGTATCCTATAGATAACATCCGATGTCTTACATTCGCGCATTTTTATTTGAACTTTCAAACAATATTTATAACGAAGTTTTTCTAATTACTTTAATCTTACATCTCATATTAAAGTTTTGAAAGTTATTATGCAAGACCTCTGAAGTAACTTCTACTACAAATATTTTTAGTTATTTATAATTATTAAAGTTTTTTCTTTTTTCTTCCAGGCTAAATTAAGTTTCATTTTACAGGAATTTTTTGGTTTAGGCAACATAAATCAGTTTAAATATTAATATATTACTGTCTAAGAAAGAATTATATAATATATAAGAGATATTAAGACAATTACTATGGAATTAGTAAAGCTATTTAACCCTCTCCTTCATTCTTTAATAAATTACAAAAATAAAATTATATTTCACTGGAAATGTGAATAAAGGTATAAAATAAATATATGGAAATTTACTTCTGAGCAGAAGGTTTCCTGTGTTTTAAAACCTATATCACTGTCAATAGTTATCATAAAAATACTTGTTTTAATTTTAGAGTTAACATAATTGTTACATGTTGCATCAGCAATGCTTAAGGTTAGTATATGGAGAATCGATGAATAAAATAAGCAGGGGGGTACCCTTTTAGTATATATGTAGTTGAATAACATTCAATTATGCAAATTTATAAAATTAGTAATATGTGTATTTCTGAATTCCACAAATAATATGATGTAAAAATGCGCTAAAGTAATTTACTGACTTGTAGTTTTTAAAAATGTTCAACAAATTTATTAATATAAGTCTACTTTCGGACTGCATCTAGATATGGATACTGGATAGATAAAATGTTTCGTTTCAATTTTAGCCGTACTGAATTTAATTACGTTTGATGAATGATTCTACAACAATGTACACTCAAGATATATCATGTACTTCGTCATACTTACTGAGTATAACTAAAAGATTATCAATGAAATTTATTTATATCTTATCAGGAACTTGATATTTTTGATCAGGATTGTGCCTGTTTGACATTTCTTTATAGATTAGATAGTACAAGTGAGGCGTATGTACGTTGCTTGATAACGTTATAATCTTGCAGGTGGTAAAATCTACTAGCATTAAGTTATCGTAGTTATGTACATACATTTCGCTCATTTAGACGAAGTATATATATATATATATATATAACTTAAAGCTTCATGCTGAAGCATAATATTTAATCATTTGAATAATATTTATTTGAATCGATCTGATGTGGTATTGTGGTGATTGAAAAAGAGATTACTTATAAAAATGGCAGCTCCAAAATCAGCAAAGATTGTGTTTACCCGGTAATAACGACAAATGATCTGACGTGAACAAAGGTTGGTGAAACGTTTACGTTTGTTTCGTACATAATATTGATTCTACTTAGAATCTCATAAAATGTGGCTTGAATCTTTTAAATACTCTATAAACAATTTTCAAGCAATTGAATTTTTGCAACTTTTAAACTATTTTTCGTAAATATTCTAAAACGTACAATATTTTTCAGGTTTTAGAAACTTCTTGCTATCCTTTGCTGCTATCAAGGATCGGAATAAACGAATTTTCGTAATATTGTAGGTTTTTAGATCGATTAGAAAATATAACTTTAGTACACCTGTTATTAATTCTCAAACAGCGTAGTTTTAAAGATTGTCGTTAAAACAGCTGCAACAGACATAATTTTTTTAAAGTGTATGCTCTAATAAATTAAGAGCATAACCATAATTTTAAACGACTTTGGTACTGCAATAAATACAATTAAATAAGCAAATATTATTTATATTCCACTTTATATATTAGTTCGTTTAAGCATGAATAAAGTGTATCGTTAAAATATAAAATCATTTTGGATTTAATATTAATGTTACTTTAATAATCTAGATTGGATGAATACGGCCATAGATATAATATAAAACAATGTCGTCTACACTGTGGAAAATAAGAATTATTGCCTCGCAATGCTTTGCCGCATTGCCAATCTATATTTTAAAATTTACTTATGGAAGTTTCGTGGGCCTCACCTTGGTGCTTTCATCTCAACAAGAAGAAATATCTATGAATTCCATTCATAAGAAACTGTTTGGTGATTATAAAAAATTACGAATGCTAAATATGTTATGAGCTCTTACAGTCAGTAAAATACGTGTAGAAGAAAATCCAAAAATAATTTCAAAAAAACATTTTCATCAAGAATGTTTTCTATTTATACTGTTACTTGATTTTTGTTTGTCTTTGATATTATTGTTATTAATTAAAAATAGGTGCAAAGGCTGTTCTATACAAAAGAAAGATATGTGCACGCGTGCGCGCGCGCGCGCGTGTGTGTATGTGTGTGTGACTTTATTTTGAGATCATAAATAATGACAAGAGTTTATTAATCAATATCATTTAATAAAATATTATCTATCACGATGAATATAGCTGACTGTCGAATCTCATATTTAAAAATTATTTGAAAATATTTACATAGTGAAATTGCAAATTTAATGTTTGTGAAAATGAATGATTTAACATTTTGGTAATATTCGTTAGCTTATGTCAAATAAAATGCGTACAATTCACGAACGAAAATCATAAAATTTTCCAGTTAACTATTGTTACACGCAACCGTTTGGATATATCCTTGGTGGCATACTGGGTCACATTTTTGGTAGTCGTAAAATATTCCTGGTAGGAAATATTATTTTCATCTGTTCTTGGCTCCTTTTTCGTTCTACATCAACAGTTGAGATGTTGTTGTGCGCACAATCGATAATTGGATTAACAACTGGAATGATTGAAGGTCCATCTTATACCTATTTGGCAGAAATCACTCAACCACTTTTTAGAAATACACTCATGGCAGCGCTGGACTTGTCATTTCTAGTTGGAACTTTATTCTTCGTACTTATAACAGAAGTAATGCATTGGAAAAATATTGCATTGATAAATTTAGTCTTTCCCATCATTGGACTATCATTGATGTTTTTCATACCTGAAAGTCCATACTGGCTAGCAAGTAAGTTATTTTCCAAAAAAGAAAAATAACATTTTAACCACAGTCATTTTATTAATTTTAACAAATATTTTTGCTTTCAGATAAGAATCGTTATGAAAGAATTGCAAGATCTTTATCATTGTTTAGAGGATGGAAATTTTCAGATAGTGTAAAGGCTGAAAGCTATTTGATAATTAATAACGCTAAGAAAAGTCCTGCAATATTGAAACATTTTTGTCAAAGATCATTTTACATTCCGTTGTTAATCGTATTTTTTACGCTACTAGTGGATACTGTTGGTGGATCTCAAATTCTGCTAGTTAATTTGAATAAAATTATGAAAGAATTAAAATCGCCAATCAATAAATCTACTGTAGCCATAATTATTATGAGTGGACGAACTATTTGCGCGATAGTTTGTACTCTCAGTATTCACATTGCTGGCAAGAGACTCCTTGTATTTGTCTCTATTGTTACTGGAAGTATCTTCTTAATTATATCGTCAATTTTTGGATTTTTAATTGTTAAAGGTAAGGTGACTGCCGAAGCTTACTTTTGGATACCATCATTCACGCTAATAGTTTCAATTTTCACATTAACTACGGGAATCAGAAATGTTTCATTAATATTAAACAGTGAAATTTTTCCAACTAAACTTCGCCAAATCAGTACTGGCATCGGATTTTTCGTTAGGTATATTATGTTGTTAATTTTACAAGCAATTTTTTTGAGCACAATTGATAGTCTGTCTGCTCCCGGTATTCTTTTAATATTTGGTTTTATCAACATTATTGGATTCATTTTATTGTATTACATTTTTCCCGAAACTGGTAATCGATGTCTCATAGAAATCGAAGAATTCTATGTCGGAAATAAAGTCCAGAATAAAAATTTTAACCCAGAATAGAAGACTTAATTTATTGCTTATTTTCCGGTTGAAGAGAAAAAAGACTGATGTTTAAAATGTCTGAGAAACGATGAAAGATATCTCAATGAAGAAACTGTACGATGTGCGTATATGCAATAAAGAAAATTTTATTATACTTAACAACTGAAATGTTTGTTGAAATAATTACTCCACTAAGATTTAAAAAAGCCTAGTATTTATATAATAATTATAATACATTGTATAAAAAAAATATTAGTAAACCTTCATTTATTGGAATATTTAGCTTCTACAATACCAAAGAGATTCTCTATAAATTGTAATATGTATGTACATTTATTTTTATTGAATGTGTTACACAATTACTATATATATTGAGAAAAATATAAAAAAATCCTACTTCTCTCGTTGAAAAATGTTAATATAAATTTAATGAAAATCTGTTAAATCTTGATAAAAATATGATGAAAATGTAATGATTTTTAATGAATCGCAATCGCTCTCGAATAAGTTCTTATTGAACTTGATTCATGATGGATGTTCGATGAATACGTGATGAAACCTTGATAAAATGTTCTAATTCTGTCAAAGTTTATAAATACAATAAAAACTTATAAAAACTAAGTTTAAGTTTACGATTAGGTTGAAAATAGCATGAAAAGGAATTTTGAGTGTCACGCGCATTTGTATGTGTGACAACACAAATTTGTTAATTATGCATTTCGTTTATTTTTAGAATTTTATTAAAAAATCGTATTTAAGCTAACCAAAAGAATAAAAAAATAGTGACGATATTTACAATTGTTAAAAAAGTATTCTATTTGATTAGCAGTTTTTACATTTTAAAGCGATAAATAGCAAAAATATAACCATTTATAAAATAATGCGTAAATATTTTCATTATCATGAACGCTTATGTAAATCAAGGCTTATCGTTGTTATTTACTAAGTTTTACAAATTTGTTCTAAAATAGATGTTACATATTAAAGTGCAGCATCTTCGTGAGATTAACCAGTGAGAGCAGATATCGAAAAGTCGATTGATTATCCATATTTTTCAATAAGTATATATTATTTAGTAAATGTGTATTTCGAATTATAACATTTATGTGAGTGGTAATTTTAATGAAATATTTTTAAGAATTAAATTAAACAGTAGCTTTTTATTTTTTTACTGGCCTAATTTTACGACGCCTAAGATGTACGCATTATTTATAGCAGCATATTCTAATGGATTCTTTAAAACTCGCGTTATTTGAACATTATTTCATTCGTAAATTGTCGTTAGAAGGTTATTCAACTTTGAAGCGCAAGATAAATGATCGGTGAAATTGTATGTTCAGATCACCCATTTTCATCAATCTATCGATAATCTTATGAAATTAAAGTTATTTCCAGGAACCTCTAGAACTTTATAATGTTATATCCAGTGAGAGAAATTATTCTGCTGCTGTGCATCATCGCATCTTCATACGTATTTGCTCTTGAAAAAGCGAAATTCAGCAAAGAATTATCAATCAACGTACCAAATTCGATTACTCTTCCTTATGGCAATCAACTATATACAGTATCTAAAAATCGATCACACGTGAACATCGAATCTATGGATGAAAATTACAAGCCATGCGCCATCAGAGTCGACGCGTTCGACGACTTGATCCGCGGCAAGATGCGAGCTTTTAGTTTCGACTCGGAAATCTTTTTATGGGGTGAACGTAGCAAACAGATCGCCCGCAGCGCAACAAAATTCTCGAATTACACACTTTTGTTGCTGAATCCAAATACTTGCAATTACTTGTCGGCATCGATTAACGAGCAAGACGAGATGCCGGCAGTTGGCGAGCAATTACCCGAGGTCGTAAACTATGGCGACAAATTTGACGTTTTCTTTCCTAGTTTGACAAAGTGCTCACCATGTCGATATAATCAGTGGGGTGTTAAAGATGATCCTTCGCAACAACCGCTGAATAAACTCAGAGCCGAAGAACCGCATTCCTCCATATTTTTTCACATACGTTGGATGAATCCTGGCTACTTTTATGTTTTTAATTTTGAAAATGGGACTTCCGTGCTGAGATATTTGGATCAAGAATTTTTCACTCTGAAGGAGAAGTACGTTGATCGTACGGTCGACGTCATATCAAATACCGTCGTGAGTATCAATAATACTACTGAATGTAAGAGAAGAATGTTACACACAAAATTATTCCGTAGAACAAGACTCGAAATGTTGGTGTATGCTATAGGAGATCCCATCCAGTGAGCCCGGAGATCTTTTGCACAAAGCTTAATTCGCAATTGCATTCTTTGGATTTCTTCCGAGTACCTGTATCAAAAAGCTCCAGTGTGTCTAGCATGTCGTTCGAATACGACAAGAAAGGCCATTCGTTCGTTGGTTTGGCAGAGTACAAACAATACGAGCTTTTTATCTATGATAAAAATGGTCAACTTGTTAAATCTCTTGATTTTGGTAAAGCTGTACCAAATTATCTGCCCTCGGAAGTACACGGACACGTCGTTGGCAACCAGTATTGCCTTATCATTGACGAAAATCAGCTGGATGCTGTTGCGGCACAACGAATTGTCAAGTGTATTGATATCAATAAGTACGTTGCGTAAGAAAACTCTAATTTAGCGTTTTGTACATAATGCCTCGCAGAAAAATATGTTTACGTAGAATTTGAAGTTGGAGGCACATATCAATACAATTTTTAACATCAGTGTTTATATAATAACGTTGATTTGAAATTTGATAGAGTAGGCGAAAATGGGAGAGTATGGACCATCTAAAATTTTAACAAACCTGTAAATTAGGAAACACTTAAAAAATTTTGAAAGCCATCGTATTTGTCAGTCCTTCAGTAACGAAATCCTGCGATTAATTTTTTTCTAAACATTTTTAAATAACAAAAATTTTTATTCTACACAAGTATCCGCAAACGCGCTTTTGACATAGGTGGTGGTATGACGGGCTACCCAAAAAATTGTTCCACAGTTTGTATAAAATGATAATATTATTTATTCTTAATAGATATTTATACTATAAATTCCCCTTATAATTATTTGAATTATCGTGATTACACACAAATTTATTTTGCTATTATATCTAATAAATGCCTATCTTCCGGAATAAACTCATCATAAATCTATACAGTATAAATTTTTTCTGCTGTTAAAAATACCTGTATAAATTCTATATTAATAATGCATGATAACTGATAAGATATTGATAACTTGTAAAATTTATGTAAAATTCATACAAAATTCGTATACATTTCGTGCCTCGATTGTCCGAAAATTAGTATGCAACATTTGTACGAATTTTGTATGGATTTCATATGAAATTCGAATAAATTTTATCGGACTTTCATAAGAATCTTATTCAAATATTGTTCTTATTTCCAGGGAATATATTATATCATTAGAATCAATAAAAAATGTGAAACCTAATTTTTAATTAATGAAATTACTATTTAATCATTTATTTACTACATGATTAAAATAAGCATGGATTCTTAATGATTTATTTGATTTTCATAAATGTGAATTACAATTGCATTACTTAATAAATTCTTATACTTGTAGAAGATATCAAATTAAGTAATAAAAAACTAAATAAAAAATTCAACGGATAAATATACTATCTTTTTTAAAACATCATCAGTATAAAATAAATAATAAGTTTTTCTTGAAGGTTTTCATGTAAAAATTTGTGGCTTGATGTACGTAAGCAACTGTACTCAATCAATAATCATATAGAAAATATAGATAACATTTTACCGTAACGAAAATTGGTATTTTTATACAGATTGTGGAGTTTATAGTTGACAAGTGGTAAAAGAAAGAAGATACGTCATATAACTTAGTTGAAACAGAAATTGTTTTTAAAAATTGCACGAAAGTGAAAAAAATCGTGAAAATTCACGATTAAATAAGGATTATAAAAACGGATGATATTTTTCATATTGCAATTTGTGTAGAGTTGTCAAAAAGTAAATGTTAGCGAAATACCTAATATGCTCAAGTACTAATGTTTCAATTAATTTGTTAATTAATTTTTAATAGTTCAATTAATATTAAATGATAAGAGGAAGAAAGTATTAATAATTTATATATCGTGAAAAAATTTATGTATCAATAAAATATACTTTGTTTGATTGAAGCTATTGCTTAAAGCTGTTGCTTAAAGATTGAAGCTTAAAAATTCGATAAATTTATAGTAGAAAAAAATGGACATAAATTTACTCGTATTATGTATAAATTATATAAGATATTTATTCGAAATATAAACTAAATTTGAATTTGATGCCTATAAAATTTATTGCGAATTTACGTGAAATCCATACAAAGTTCGCACAAATTTTGCATACTAATTTTCGACCAGTTAAGGCATGAAATTAATACGAATTTTGCATGAATTTTATATAAATTTTACATAAATAACGATTCAATTTTTATGAATTATTAATACAGAACTCATGCAAACATTTTTAGCAGGATGTTTTCGCCGTTTTTTTCCTTTCGTTTTTCCGTATAGTGATTTCAGAACTAGATCGAAACTATTCAGGGTCACATGAAAATGTCAATAGCCACGGTCAAAAAGTATATACCCTCTAAAAAAAGTCTAATTTTAGTTGAATCTACAGGAAGAGACGTGCATGCCGAGGGCGAATTAGTTCCTGGCACGCGCGTCAATATCGTGAACGCGATCCTGAAAAAAGGTTGCTATTGGTCGGTCTGTCGCGCATGGGGTTGTGAACCGCTGTTGGGGAGAAAACCGACCATGCGACGCTTCGTTTTAGTGCTATACAAGCATCGCCGCCGCTCGCAACATAAGCTTTTCTTGTGATACACAAAAGAATAATGCTGCAAAATGAGATATCGACGACGAGGAAAACGCCCGATGAAGGAAGCGATCCTTCAAGATCGTGAGATGGTGAGTTTAGTGTAGATGCTGTTTATTTAAAAAAAAACAGAAGCACGATCAATTGTGAAATTGATTGTGAATAAACATACTAGTCTATCATGCATAGTACGAAAATCTCACGCACTCATTTTTAATTTATACACCTATTGTAGAAAACTGAATAAATACATAATAAATACATAATTTTTTTCGCGTATATTTGGGGATTATTTGTACGTCTCAAGAGTTCATATTAAACTTGTGTGAATAAGTTTGTATATAATTTGTTTCGCGTAAATATAAGGACATTTGGAACTGGCAAAACTTATCGAATTAAAATAAAATAAGGCGATAATATGAAATATAATTTTCAGAAGAGAGCCGAGCAGAAAACGGTAAAGAGCAAATGGATGGCGAACAATTGAAAAGTAAGAGTAATTGAAAGGACAAAGAATACTGGAAATAGAATATATACAAGCGTAGCATGAAAAATTGATCAGTGGCGTGCACGCCCAGTGTGCCATGGTCACAGGCAAGTGAGTCATAAAGCGACCTTTACACGTGCGAAGGTACAATGTCAACATCGGAGCCTTGGACAGAGCGTGTAGGATCTTAGCCTAGAATTCCGCAGCCATTGATCGACGTAGCTTCCACAGGCGGATCGCGCGCGATGAATTTGTTCAGTCCGAAGAAGAAGAAACTCGACGAGATCAGTCAGTCGAGGAAACTGATCTATGCCACTTGCAACGGATGGACGAACTCGGTGGTGGAATTGGCCAAGAGCGGAGTGGATGTGAACGTCGAAATCGAAAGTGGAATAAGACCGCTGCACATTGCCGCGGTATCGGGCAATAACGCGACGCTCAAGGCGTTGATTCGATGCGGAGCCGAGGTGAATTGTCGGGAAAACAATTACCTGTCGACCCCTCTGCACTTTGCCGCGGTAAAAGGGAACGTGGTGAGCGTGCAGGACCTCATCAAATTGAATCGAGAGATGGCCGACCGAGGCTGCAGCTTTGCCGGCGAGATATCGCTGTCGGACAGCAGAACCTATTCGGCAAGTTACGAGGCTGTGATTCTGACGCTGGCGAGGAAGGGAGCCGACTTGAACGCCAAAGACGCCCACGGAAAGACGCCGCTGCATCTCGCCGTGCATTATCGTAGCGACGCGGTGAAAACGCTTCTGGGACTGGGCGCTGAGGTGGACGCACAGGACAACGCAGGACGTTTGCCTTGGCATTACGCTCTAGACTATAACAATTGCGAGGGCCTGCGATGGCTGCTGGCGTTCGGCGCAGACATCAATGACATCAATATGTTTTGCCAATTCGAACTCGACAAGATCAAGTACATTCTGACGCATTACTCGGACGTAAAGTATCTGCTGTTCGAGCAACTGACCAGGCTGCAAGCAGCCGGACTCTTCATCTCGAGGGTTTACGCTGCGCACCTCTCTAGCACGGAGATATCGCAGAGTTACTACAACGAGTGCGTCGAAGAGGTGAGGAGAATGGAGTTCTACGAGATCGACGATGGCGTGTCGTTGTTTGATCTACTGCACATGAGTCCCAGGCACAAAGTTGTCTACACGAAAGCTTCGGATAAGACCAAGAGTATGCTGATCAAGTTCGAGACGGAGTTTCCCAATTATTATGGCATCATTCGTGCGAGCTTCTTCGACGAGAATAAGAGAAAGCCGTTGTTAGATAAGGCTAAGTCAGCCTGGTATCATTTAACTAATATCAACTTGCCTGATATTTGCGTTGAGCATATATTGAGCTATTTGAATAGTTGTTATTTGAAAATTATGATCGAGGCTGCGAAAAATTGCGAAGCACTGGAATAATTTTTATTTAGCGTGTATTTTTTAGCGTCTAATCATATTAGCTTTATTAGTCAGCTTCTGATATCGCCTTCATTTCAATAATATTTCTAGTCATCAAATTTTTCAAACTTTTCAGGGACTGCTAACTATGTGATTTTTTCTAAAATCAGCATCATCAAACAGTCGAATGCTATAGCGTAAACGTTCATACTACGTAAGAAAGACAGATATATTTATATCAATCCTTTTCTTGGAGTGTTTGTTAAGCGAAAAACAAATTTTATAACGAGAAAATCAAAGATTGTACTTTTACAAATATGCTTAAAGCGCCGAAAAAAATTATATTCTAAAATATTTGTGAAATATCTTTATGGTCATTGACGCTGTTTAAAAACAAATATAGTATTTTTTTAAATATTTAAATCCTATCTGTTCCTAAGTCCTTGACATACTGTGTCATCCTGCTCAATTTTCACTATTCTTTGTTTATCCAACGTACAAAAAATACAAAATTATATTAAATTATCGTAATTTCAATAATGAAATTTTATAATTGACTTAACTTTATTAAAAACTACTGCTCCGTTTGCACTTGATTTCAAGACTATTATTTTTGAAAAATAAATTTTAAATTACTAGATCTGGCAAATAAAATTAATTTTTATCAAAACATTTGTTAGTTTTAATGAATTTGACACTTTTGGTAATTCGGTAAATAAAAAATTTTACAATGGGTAATTGACAAATTTAAATATCATATAAGTCTCGCAGTACAATGTTATTTAAAAGTTGAGATAAACGTGATTGATTCACGTGTAGTTTAATTGTCACAGAGCTGTTCACACTTTGTAGTTTCGCACATCGCACTGTATACTACCAGCGTAGTCGGTAACTGACAACCACTGTCTCATTGTTGTGCATAGCAGCTGACACTCTGCCAGCTGCTTAGCCTCTTAGGGTGCTCTTACATGGGAGCGGAAAGCGGACAGAGCGGCAGCGGACAGCCGATTCGAGTGGACAAAAAGAGAAAGTTTTGTCCGCTAGCGGACAGACGCTCTCCGCTGCATCCCTAGCCGGCGTCTTGCGTGGAACATCCCTCTTCCCCCTCTCCTCTTATTTATAGCGTCCCTTTCTATTATTCTAAACATGATATAATTATAATTTTCTCGACAATATTATTTTATATGTCGTATATATATATGTTATGTATACACATGTATATATAACGTATATATGTAAGAAAATTATAATTATAGCATGTTTAGAATAATAGAAAGGGACGCTATAAATAAGAGGAGAGGGGGAAGAGGGATGCACCACGTAAGACGCCGGCTAGGAACGTAGCGGAGAGCGTCTGTCCGCTAGCGGACAAAACTTTCTCTTTTTGTCCGCTCGAATCAGCTGTCCGCTGTCGCTCTGTCCGCTTTCCGCTCCCATGTAAGAGCAGCCTTATTATACGTGCCTTCATTTTGTATAATGATTACATATTTAAATAATCATGAGTACAGTTCCGAATAATTATACTGTATCATGCTGATTATTGTTAGTAAAAATTATAAGATAGCATGAAGACTTTAACAACAGTAGTTCTGGACTTTTTAAGAGTGTTTCTAGCCGTTGTGTGAGCGCCATCTTTGACGCCGTATGGTTAAACGGTAAGTTGAGGTTGCGGCCAGTGTTTTTATTTTTAAATCATAGAAACATCTCTGAATTGAATTACTTTGTGAAGGTGTAATTTAAAAAATGAATATAATATTGCTTACTGAAATTGAATAAAAATCATTGTTTACAGTGGATGCTATGTTAGTATAGTCAGTTATATACAATGTATATAGTAATAATTTTAAGCTACATAGATAGACTATCATAAAAATAAATAAAATATCTTATATGTTAATTACATATGATCTATTGATAGATTTTCCGTATTTTCTACGTAATTAATACAATAGCACGTGAGATTTGTTTATGATAACCACATTAAAAACTCTCCAATTAAAGAAAATTTAATTTACTTGAAAGGATGGGAATTTAAATTTATTTAATCTTATTTAGTTATAATGGACAGATTTTATGAACATTTTTGAAAATATTCATGTCTTTTAACAAAATAATTGGTGCATATTTAAATATTGGCAATAAAAATGTCATGAATTTTTTTTAACAAATGTTTATAATTTTTATATTATAAAAAAAGTTCATTTTTCCTCAAAAGTGCTTGTTTTCATGTGTTTTTACTGTTTTTCCTACGGATTTGATAATAAAAAATGTGTAGTCTGTTGTAAGAGACGTCAATGCACCTTCTTTTATTGCTTATGAGGTGTCTTATACACAACAGATCACGCACTTTTTATTATCGATGCCGAAAAAAAAAAGATAGAAAAAAAACAAACATTTTTGGGAATAATGCACTTGTTTATAAAGAAATTATAAGCAGTTGTTAAAAAAAACGACAATATAGTTATTATCAACAGTTTCATGTTATTACGAGTATTTAAAAACATGTTCATCAAATTATCTGTAACAATCGCCGAAAGAAAACTTCATTTTTTTTATTTATTAGTAATATCTAAAGAACTGTTGTATTGATTTAAAATCAATTTGTCGTAACTCAAAAACTAACCGGAATATAGTTAAAAAATCTATAATCACAAAATAGTGTCCATTTTGTCCCAAGTGGGCTTGGGAGTTTGAAAATTCTTCTTGCTTTATTTAATCATTATAATATTAATTTATTTTTCAGAATCAACGTTTATTAATAAGAGCAATATCGTTTGAAAGATGACAAATAACAACATCAATTCCAGAGTACGCGTTAAAAACGGACGGAAACTTCTTGGCCTCTGCAAGGAGTTGAAAAGGTGGACAGAAATTAATTCGCTTTTAAACGAGAATAGTGACATAAACCTCACAAATCCATTAGGTCGCTCAGCACTTCATTACGCATCGGAAAAAGGATGTCTCGATCTCATTACAAAGCTAATCGAGCTTGGTGCAGACATTCACTGCCGCGAAAATGAACGCGGATACACTCCATTGCATTTTGCAATATTTAGTAGTAAAACACCTGTAATCAAGCTTTTACTTGAGGCTGGAGCAGATGTCAATGCTGCAGCTAATCACGGTGTTACACCGTTACATTTAGCTGCTCGATTAGGCCCTATCAGTCTAGTAAAGTATTTGATAAAAGAAGGTGCAGACGTTAATGCAAGAGAAAACGTTTTCGATTTCACGCCATTGCACATCGCTACCTACAATAACGGTGACGAAATTTTAGAGGTACTGATAAAAAAAGGCGATAGCGATGTCAATTGCGCGGCTCACGAAGGACTAAGTCCATTGCACATAGCCTCGATGTCAGGTGCAATTAAATGTGTAAGAAGACTTATTGAAAATGGTGCCAACGTTAATTGCAAAATGAATAATTCTCGAATCACGCCATTGCATGTAGCTTCGATGAATGGATTTTTCGGAAGTATACCTGGCCTCACGGAATTCTTTGAAAGTACGGACGACGATGCCAAGCATATACTCGAAAAAATTGTACCTTGGAAGCATCTGGAAGACGAAGATTACGAATCTGTTGTGAAGGTATTGATAGAAAGCGAAGGTGATTTACAGGCCAAAGATATTTCGGGTGCGACTCCACTCCACTTCGCAGCACGTCATCAGAGCAAAGTGCTCAAAACACTACTGAAGTACGATGCTGATGTAATTGCTCAAGACAATATCGGTCGATTACCTTTTCACGAAGCAATGGAACATGGTGTTGGATTAGATTGGCTACTAAGATATGGTGCAGATATCAATGATATAGGTGAATCTTGCGCGGATTGTATGGAAGTTATCATGAAACGATGTCGATTTAAGTATCAATTACTCGAACATTTTATCAAACTGATCGCCGCTGAATTACCCATTGCCGATGTTTACAGACCTTACATAGAGGAAAATTACTACAAAAGCTTTTTAAACGAATGTATGAAAGAGGTAAAGAAGATGAAAAGCCTTGAAATTGAAGATGGTTTGACATTCTATGATCTGTTGCATTCTGTTGTAAGCCCGCAATCGAGTTATGAACTACCTTATAATCTTGAGTTTAAATTTCCGAAATATCATGGGATTCTGCGAGCGGGTTTTATTGCACCACTTAAAAGAAGGCAGCTACTTGATTCAGCTAGACTCGCTTGGTATCACCTGACTAATGTCAATTTGCCTGCTATCTGCGTGGACCTTATGCTTGGTTTCTTGAAGACTTCCGATTTGAAAATTATTGTCAGAGGAGCAAGAAGAATGTCAGCGTTGTAGACTTAATTTTTGTGCGATTCAATATTTTTCAAGAAAATAAATTTGTACATAAGTTAATAAAGAGCAATAAGTATTTGTTTATAAACTTGATTATATATGCCTTGTTATGTTTGCTTAAACAACTTGTAATTATAATTTACAAGCCATAACTTTTCATTGCAAGCGACTTGTTTGAAAGTTAGTTTAATAGGTTTTAATATAAAGCAAAAAGTACTTCGAAAGCTCAAAAACACATCTAAACAAGTTTCAATATCAGAGTGTACTTATAAGTAAATACAAATTCAAAGAATATAAACTGCATGGCAATATATAACTTTTTTAATTTAAAAAACAGAAATATTAAATTTCTGTAAATACAAATTTTTTTTATAAGTTATTTTATTATTTTAAACGCTATTCTCGAAAATTGTAAGAATATAATTACAAATTTTATTGAAATTTTAGCAAGAATTTTCGAGTATTAGGATAAAAAACATTCGATTCAAAATAAGAAAAAAAGTGATATTATTCTTAATTCTGTACAACAAGGACTTATGGCGCATAATAAGCCAAACAAATTAAAAATAAAAACTGTCTTCAAGCGAGGACAAACTAATTTTACAAGCGATTCCAACAACTGACGTCTTTATCAAAAAGTCCCGTATTTCAACGGTCTGGCGCAATTCTCCGGCTCTTCAATTTGAAATTCGAGCAAGTGGCGTTGAGGTTGATAAAAATATACAAGGCACTTCCACATTACATACACATCACGCAATACAAAATAAATGTTCATCACGCTGAAATATTGTTTCTTGGCAGAAAATAAAAGGACGCTTCAATTCGAAATTCAAATATAAACTAGAAAAGATGTGGAACTAATTATCGAGTATAAATTCACAAAGAATGATAGAAGGGAGCCAAAAGTTTTACTACAGTACAATACGTTTTTAATTCACTCATCCGCTATATAGGTACGCGTGTATCAACTCTACAGTACAGTCCATTTACCCGTGATATCATAACTATTAATTTCGTTACCTGCGCGTGCGTTGAAGGGCGGCAGTCGAAAAAATATGCGTACAGTGCGTGGGTAGGTTGAGTTGTCCGATATACAGTCGTGTCAGGTGAGTCAAGCCAACGTGAAATAAAGCAAATGAGGGGCGTAATTGTCTAACTGTTTGGGTATTTCGCCGTGATAACCCATGAAAAATGGTGAATAGTCGTTTCAATCTGAACAAAAGTTTTCTCCATCGTCTGCGAAAATTGTACAAAAAGTCAGCGACAAAAAACGACGAAGAATCAATAACAGCCATGACCGTGCTCAATCAAGATTTAATACCCGACTTCCATTCGGCTTCCTTAGAATTGAATCTCGCGAGGAAACTCAGTCCACACGTGTGCACCTTCACATCGTTACATTTGGCCGTGTTCACCGACGCTACGATCGCCGACTTGAGATGGTTGTTGATCGAGGAAGACGTTAATGCCGTGGCTTACAACGACATGACTCCACTGCACATGGCATTGTGTTTGAAACTGAACCCTTTGGAAATGGTCAGGTGTTTGATAGAACATGGTGCAGATGTGAATTGTCGGATGAGGAGTTCTCAATTCACGCCGCTGCTGATTGCCGTCTACGTAGATTGTCGCGACGCTTTAGAAGTGCTCATCGCAAGTGGAGCTGATGTAGATGCATCGAGTGACGAAGGCTTGACTCCGTTAATTTTAGCTTCGGCACTGGGCAACCAAGACATGGTGAAGATTTTGATTCAGTGCGGTGCTAATGTTAATTGCAAATTGCAAAGCTCCCAACTGGCACCGTTGCATCTGGCGTCGATGAAAGTCGATTGCGAGCTTCTAAACCAAATTATTCGTTCCGGTCGAGAATTATCGAGTGGCGAGGATATGATTATTATGGATATGGAGAAAAGTCGCATCGTCGAAGGAGGGCGCGAGCAAATTGTTACTTGCCTTTTAGATAATGGAGCTGATATACACGCTAAAGATGTGTCAGGTAAAACAGCACTTCATTTCGCTGTTCAATACGAAAATTTCTGTGTTGAAACACTTTTGAAGTTTGGCGCTGACGTCAACGTTTGCGACAATAATGGCCGTTTGCCTTTGCATTATACAATAGATAATCGACAAGCTTATAATTTAGAATGTTTACTTAAGTACGGTGCTGATATTTACAATATAGAACAGGTCGATCGATTGGCTCTTCGTAAAACTATCGAAGGCAATAATGGACCACCAATGTTATTAGTCTTTGATGCGCATATCAACGCTGTCTATGAGGCGTGTAGAATCAGCACGGAACGAACTGCAATTTTCCAAGATTTACTGGAGCAACGTATACTCGAGTATTTGGTGAAAATGGAAGCAGCTAATTTACATATCAGCGATAATTCGAAAAATTTAATCGATGAATTTGGCTTTGATCATTTTTACGTTGAGTGTTTGAAAGAAATTGACAAGATGAAAATGTATAAAATTAAACGTAACTTTTCAATTTATGACTTGTTACACATGAAGCCGAAGCATCGATCGCGTTTCATAAAAAATTGTAATATACCAAATAATTTTGAATCGAGGTTTCCTATCTATTGGGATGTTTTTGAAGCGAGTTTTTGCAAGGGTAAAAAAAAAAGAAAATTGTTAACGGGGAAAAAGTTTTCTTGGTATTGGGTTACTAAGGGAGAAATACCTGATATTTATGTTAAAAATGCACCTAATCGTTTGAACAGGACTTTGAATGTTATGAGCAGTTATTGGTACAGAGAAGTATAGACAATTATTGTAAATACTACATCATATTCATTCTTTGAGTATGATGATTTTTGGCAATTCACGGAACATATCATATTTTTTGCGAGCTCACTATTGCATTAAAGAAACACAAGTGCATAAAAAATTAATTTAATTATTAATAACATCAGTCCAATATAGTGTATTTAATAATATAACCAGATAGTATTGAAACATTTGAGTAAATTATTATAGGTTTTCTTAAAAAAATAGTGATTTTTTTTATACATGTTTAATTGAACAGTGTAAGATTAGATCAAATATAGTTTTCTATAATCTAATAAAACAGTTAGCGCATTTATTTAAAGTATTCAAATGCTAATTTGCATAGAGTTAAATAGAATTTTATTTAAGGACATTTATTTGCTATTTATAGAGTGAAAATTAATCAATTTAATTTGTAATCGATAATCTTTTCAGTATTTGCCATGTGAAATTCTTTAGAATAAAAAACTGTGAAAATAATATGGCAAAAGGATCGTATGTCTAATTAAAAATTGAAAGATTGTCCTTAAAAGTTTTCTGCAAGTTAAAAAGTCATTTGCCATTGTTGTGCCTGAAAATAAAGTAATTCCTGTATATATAAAGTTGATTTCAAAAGGAAATCGCAAAAATGTAAGCGAGCTTAATCGTTCAACTTATAAATCTAAATAATTAATTATATTATCTACAAAAGTTGTGTTTTTGAGACAAAATTTGAGGATTGAATAAACTTGAATGTTTCCAATGAAATGTAGTATATATCGCTGTATTTTTGACACGACTGTATACTCGTAGTGAACAGTACATTACTTAATTATATTGTGGAAATGTAGACTCTTGTCTTCTTTAAGACTTAGACCCGAGCGAAATTGACATGAGCAGGAATTCAAAAAATTTCAATGTGGATATGAGGATCAGAGTTCTTCTGGCGTTAACCAACATTCGGGACGTACGCGCTAAGAAGCAAACGCAAACTGTCTAACCAATTTTTAATCAGTGCAGTTGGCTACTTGTCCTATATATCAAACTTTTATCAAGGCTCACCCCTACGTCAGTTTCGTGTAATTATAGTATGGTTATCACCTAAAAATTTGTTAGCCCTGAATAACTCCAATATTGTAAGCTATAATACTATGTCATGTCGCAAAGTGCATTGCTACTTATATTTTGTTCATATTATTCAGAGGTTCTCAAAGTGCAGGAGATAATACTTTGATTTTTTTTTCTGTTAGTTTAAAATTTGTATGATTTTTATTATTAGGTATATTTGAAGTATAAAACGATTCGAAAATACGTAGTATAAAATAGAATTTATAAATAACAAAAACTATGACTCATATTGTCAATGTGTTCCTTTATATTTTCATTTTCAGAAAAGGATGAACAAACGTATTGAATTATATATTTTGCTTTCATACGAAGAAAGCTTTGTATTTATTTTGTTCTTCGAAATTTTTTATTTAGCTATACTATTTCTAAATATAGGAGCCGTACGCATAAAGTGCACTTGCATAATAACAGCTTTAGCGAAGATGAATGAAAGCATAAGGAGCCTTTTGATCGCCCCTTATACGACCCGAGCTATGAGCGCGATCTCTTTCATTCTTATTTGTAATAAAAACTCTTAAGGTTAACTTCAATTTATTCACTTCGCACACCCAATCCCATTGATTCCAATAAGCTAAAAACAGAATTCGTGACAAACGTGTATTTTTTATTGGTTAAATTTTTAATATCTGGCACTTATCGGTTTTCGGAAATTAATAGTATGATTCTATAATAAAAATTGGAATTGAGTTTTAGCCAGTCAAGGCTTTGAATGTCATATTAGCATACCTAAAATTACTTTTCAGAATTTTGTTTATTTATTAATAGACAATAAACCTGAACATTTTATATCTGCTACTGCTCGGTTTCGGCAAGAAATAATATGATTCTATAATGAATATTCGAGTTGAGTTTCAATAATTCATGGCTCTAGTAATTCTTTTAATTCCATTGTTACACATAAAATATGAATTAGAATAACTTTTTGTTAGGTACTCGTAATTTTTATGTTTATATAAAAAATTTCAGCTTTCAAGATAGGTGCGCCCGAAAAAAGCAACACATTGATTTTTGCATTGAGCAACTCCAGATAAACTGAGTGCTTATGTTGCACGTCAGTATCAAGTGCTTGTTAATTGATTTTTACTTGTTCTAAATAATAAGAGATTGAAATAAAAAAAATGAGCTGAATGAAAATTGTTGTTTTGTTAATTTAAAAAAATTTATAACCTAGAATGTTCAAAAAAGCGTGGCAAAGTCAATTTTTTCAACAAATAAAATGTTACCATTAAGGGAACTTGCTAGGACCTCTAAATAAAATTTTGGTACTCATGAGCTAGTAAAATGTATTTCAAAATCTTTGCGATTTTTTTTCGATATTTGACGTGAGATCAAAAGTGAACAAAATACGTTTTAGATAATACAATTTAAAATGTTGGTTTGAAAAAAATAAGAAGAAACGTTCGGTTGTATTCGTGGTGCATACCGCTTTGCAAATTGTCCGTTTCTGTAGATTACTTTTCATCAAAGATGTAAAACTTTAAACTTTAATATTGTGCTTGTGGGGGGCGAGGGAGGGGTAAAAGTACATACCCGGCAGTTCATACAGAACCTCCTTCTTTTCAGACGGCAAGAAGTTAATTGAAATAATAAATACGAAAATAGCTTACTTACAGCTAACCCCTGAGTTTAAATAGCTATCTTTTGCACTTCCTGTATTATTTTTCGACTTGTCAGTGCGCACGTGTGCAAAGCAGCTGACTGCGTCAATATCGCTCCCGTATTTTGAAAAACACGCATTGCTATTGGCTCTCGTTTTACGAATGCGCGTGCGTCGGATGTAGTTGCCACAGTTGTAGCTCTCCGTTGTCATCAATGATATGGTAATGTGCGTAACACTTTTTTGCCAAGTTTTTTTGATAAATGTAAAAATTGAAAAGAATTCTGAAAATTCTTCGTTCTAGTTATAAAAATCTGATTGGAGATAAAGAGCCGGAGCAGCATATTTGAATGAACAAAAATGGGCTGAAATATGTGTACACAATCGGAGCGAGGAAGCTTTATTTATTTATGTTTGACGTGAGTTTGAACAATATTCGAAATCTCTATATCTCCACATTATCACGAGGAAACTGGCTGCACTTTTCAATAACTGTTTACTAGCTAATATATTTTATTGACAATGAACAATTTCGAGGTTATCCATTAATCTTTGTGTAGATATTGTTTATTTATTTTTTGTTCCATTATTAAATGTTTAAAAATACTGTGATCGAATAAATTAAAGCTAAAAGTATAACGTACTTCTGAAGTCAAATTTATTTGATTGAAATGCATAACACAGTTTTTTATTAAATATTACTATGTAATTAATATTTACTTTATTTTTGTAAAATATAAGTTCAATGTTTATGTTATTTCAATATTCTTAATTCTGTCTTTGCAAAAGAAAGTTTACGAGCCAAATTTTTTATCCGCTCAAACAAAATCAACGCGACTTCAAATTAATAATATATATTTATCATCAAATTACCTTTCAATATTTATTTTAAAGCAACATATAAGTATTACGAGGAGTTTTATATATACACTATAAACACATATATATTTGTTCAAGGCAGATGTTATCATAAAAACGATAAAAAACGTGGCAACTTATTACGTTTGACCAATTGACAGGTAAACTCCAGAGATCAACTGTAATAAATGAAATATTTTTTGTTACAGGATAGCTTTTGTTTAACGCATCCTTGATTAAGAGATAAATGTAATATCTCACATCCGAAAATGGCAGAAGGTACCGTCGACACGGACAATCGCATAGACGGCAACCAAAGACTGGTTCAACTGTGTAAAAAGCCATGGATCCAAGATGACGAAGAGTCAATAAAAATAATTTCAGAAATGGAGGAATTGCTGGTGCAAGAAGACATCGACGTGAACGTCGTTGATAAAGATGGGCAATCGGCCCTTCATTACGCAGCGCAATCAGCTCGCATCCACCTAATTGACGAGCTGATCCATCTCGGCGCAGACGTTCACCGTAGAGAAAACAAACGTGGTTTCACAGCATTGCACTTCGCAGTTCTCTCCGGCACCATAAAATCAGCCGTGGAGCTTCTTTTGGCAGCTGGAGCGGACGTCAACGCCGAAGCTGATTTCACTGTCACTCCTTTGCACATTGCATCGTTTATAGGCCCAATGGACGTACTTACGTGTCTGCTCGAACGCGGGGCTGATGTGAACCGGCGCGAAGCAATTTTTAAATTCACCCCGCTACTCATTGCAACTTACCACGGCAGCAGTGAAATTGTGGATCTGCTGATCAGCAAAGGCGGTGCTAAGGTCAATGCTGCGACCGATGAGAACTTGACTCCTCTGCACGTAGCAGCAATGCTCGGCGATGTGAAAATCGTGAGAACATTGATCAAGTCAGGAGCGAATGTAAACTGTAAACATAAAAGTACTCAGTTAACGCCTTTGCATTTGGCATCGACGAGCGGCCATAACGAAGCTGTCAACGACCTCATAGAAATCGGTCAAGCACTGACGAACGTCGGAAGCAGCGTAATCACGGAAACGATGACGTATTGTTCGATATCGATGGACGGTCGTCAGGCCGTCGTCGACGTACTGTTAAAAAATGGCGCCGACTTGCAAGCTAGAGATAATTCCGGCAAGACAGCTTTGCACTTGGCGACTCGTCATCGAAGCAACGTCATTGAAATTCTTTTGAAGGCCGGTGCTGACATCGACGCAACGGATAAGGACGAGCATGTGCCGTTGCACGAAGCAATAAAAAATAAAAACGGCGAAGGTTTGGCTTTGCTACTTTCGTACGGGGCGGATATCAATGATGTATTCGAGCAGTGCGAGCCTCGACTTGTTACGACTGCGCTTTACGATTACGTACCGTTTCTGTTGCTCGAACATTTCACCAAAATGATAGCTGCGAGATTGCTGATCGCCAATGTTTTCAAGCGCTACATCAGCCAATACGGCTTGCAAGTTTATTACGGCGAGTGCGTAAAAGAAGTGGATAAGATGAGGAATTATAAGCTTGGCAATGAAATTGTTCTTTACAATTTGTTGCACATGAATCCAATGCGTCGCTTGACTTTCATTAAAAATGTACCCGTTAATCTTGAATCTAAATTTCCGAAGTACTGCGGTATTATTAGAGCTAGTTTTTTAGAAGCTAGTAGGAGGAAACCGTTAATACAACCATCAATGGTGGCTTGGAATCGATTAACTGGAATTACTTGGCCTGAAAAATATCTAGTATATTTGCTTGCTTTCCTTGATAATGGGTTACTGAAAATGATTATTAAAGCTGCTGCCATCAAACCTATTGTCAAACAGGTAACGCTTAACTTTTTATTTAATAAACAATCAAATTATTAGGAGATCAAACAAAACTGTTAATTTATAAATTTTTAAATTCTACTCACGGTATAAGGAGAATCATTTCAACACCTAAATCTTGTTATTTCAGGAAACACTACCAAAATAGAAGAGTATAAGTAATCCAATGAGTATCATATTGGATATTTTTTCTACATTGTAAGGCAATTAAAAGCAAGTGTCTTGCATCATAATTATTTTATAGAAGTTTCTTAAAAAAAAAGACTCGTTTTTTGATAATAAAAATGTGATGTTAACGAATGACTTCGACCTCGACGAAGTTAAGAAAAACGAATAAACTTTATTGCATCAAGCGACCGTGTAGGCCGATCTTCTAATGGAGGTACTACTAATACTACTCCGAAGAGATGTAAAAGTGAATTGCTCCGACAAAATTTTAAGGCCACTGACACTTGCATGTAGTGAAAAATTAAGATTGAATCATTTCAGATTTGAGAAACTGAATTCAAAATTAAAGTTTTGTGAACGTTCAATTGTAAACCAAAATCTTTTGGGTATATACGTTCCGATTGCTTCATTTACAATTACCGGTTTTGACACCATTAGTCAAAGCTAATTTTCATTACACGAACAATTAGTTTACAAAAATTATTTTCTTTGAATTACCTAATTGTAAATAGTAAATCTGTACTTAATGAAATTTTTATACAATTTTCTTATGAATTTGTATATTTTCTTAATATATTTAAACAATATAATTTCTCTAGTGATGTGTTTAAAAATATTTTTGAATAAAAATTCTAATTTGATCAATTTTTAATTTAATTTAATTTAGCCTTATTTAACCTTAGTATCTACAATATTAAATTATTATGACATGCGATTGACAAATATGAATAATACAGTTATTTAACATAACATGAAAATAAAATAATACTTAATTTAAATGCAACAAAATACCTCCTTCATTCTCATACACAGTAAAGTAAGTATCTACTTGATTATACCAATAAAATGTTATTATTGGTGGTTTATTAATCGAAAAATTTAATAAATTTCAATACAATATTTAACTATACAAACCGCTATTTGAAAAATTGATAAATAACTATTTATAAAGTGGTTGAAAATTATCAGTGCCTGGATAATTGATAAAAAAAAATTGCACATGATCCTGGTACATGAAGTGAAATCTCCAATAATATAATAGTATTAATTATTTAGAATACCATATTATATAATATCACTTCATTATTATTTTTATCGATGAATAATATTAGTAGAGATACAATTGTGCATTTGAACATATTTCTACTTATGAAATAGTATTAATTAACGAATACGAAGTTTTAGATTTCTTTTGCAAAAATTCTGGTACAAGCTATATTAAAGTTAAGTAGAGTAAAACATTTAATGATTTATTCGAAATTGCGAAAAATTGATACGGAGAAAATTAATAAATTGAAAAAACATTTCATTAAAGATACTCATAAAGAACATAAAAGTAAACATCTTATTCTGAAAAAATAAAATGTATTTATTTTTGAGTGTGTTAAATAATTCTATCTGCGTTTATTGATTATGAAAATATCAATGATATGGGAAAATAGGTGCCCTCAAAATCAGCGTATCCATGGGAATATCGAACAATCAAGATAATTTAGCTTTTATTCGCATGAAAAAAATGAAATATTGTAGTTATTTGAAAAATGTTAATGGAGTGGTAATAGATTTTAAAGTTGAAAAATAATTTTTATATGTAAATAAGCCAAAACCAAAATAAAATTAATATCTATAACACAGCCAACTTATTATATACAATAGATAAGCCTCATAGTCTACCTCTCAGTCGTGCACGTGTAGTGCGACAGTATACCTTCATTCTTTACGTGTTCTACATTATAAGTTTGAGCTATTTTATAAGATATTCAAAATTAATCTTCCCTAATTTAATTAACTATTGATATAACTGTGTGATATAATAATTTGTGTTTCAAAATAAGGAAGAGTGCATTTTTTAAAACTATTTGTTCGAAGAATCACAAATTAAGCAATAGTACGTAACTGCAAGTTTTATTAATTTTATATATTTATGTAGAATAATTAATTGACAGATAAGTTTGATATTTTAATAAAAACTAAATATTAATCTAAATGAGACAGTTTTTCTAACGTCATTTTTCTCAAAATTTCCTAAAGACGCTTTTTTCATAAATGGCATTATACGATCTTGATGGTTTTTTCTGTCCACTTACTGGAATTTATTTATTTGTTAATATAAGTACATTGTTGAAAAAGAAAGTGTTTTGGAAAAAAGTATTTTGAGCGAGCTTCATGTAAAATGTAAAATTTAATATGTGTAAACAAAATGAATTGAAATTGACAATACTCAATAATTGTAAAATGTTTCCAGATTTCTTACCATTATTTAGGAAAAACTCATAAAATCATCATGTTCACCAGCAATTGGGTCGAAAAGAATGCCAATGATTACGACGAACTTATTTCCGCTATCAATAGAGGCGATGCAAATACTGTAGAATCTATACTGAATAAATGTTCTATATCAGGCTGGGAAGCTAATCCTCTTTACGACGCAGTTTCGTGTAAAAATGAAAGAATCAAGCAAATGATGTGCGATCACTACAGAAAATTTGACAGATACAGTGTGATTGTATTGAAAAAGATAATCAACGACTGGGATAACTTCACTGCCAGAGATAAAAAAATCTACGAAACGATTATTTACGAATTGACTGTCAACAACGACAATATAAGTAAGAACAACATGAGTGGATCAGTGCTTGCCCAAGCATGTGGATCGGGTACCATCGACATTGTCAAAGTATTAATAAAGCAAGGAGCAAACTTGAACTTTACGGAAAAAAATTCAAAAATAGCACCACTGCACGTAGCCATACTGAAAAATCAAGCAGCTATAGTAGAGGAGTTGTTGAGAGCAGGAGCCAATGTCAACGTGTCGGACAAAGATGGTAAAAGATCATTGCACTTCGCCGCGGAAACCGGAAATGTAAATATCATGAAAGCATTATTGAGACACGGTGCCAGTCTCGACAGTAAGAATTATAGTTCGAAATGTACACCTTTGTATCTAGCTGTTGAGAAAGGTCACGTGAGCATGGTTGAAGAATTGGTTAAAGCCGGCGCCAGTGTAAGCATACCAGCAAAATGCGAGAAAAATCCGCTGCACCTCGCATCCGAACTGGGATTTTCAGAAATAGCGAAAGTGTTGTTAGCTTACAAAGCTGATCCCAATTGTGAGATCGCTGTCACCCAATACACGCCATTGTTTCTAGCCGTGGAAAAGGGTCATCTAGCCGTAGTAGAAAGTCTGTTGGAAGCTAATGCTCGTGTAAATGCTTTAGCTGCAGATGGCAAGACTCCGTTGTACGTGGGATTAGAATTTGATAGACATGAAATTGTCAACGTGCTGCTTGAACATGGCGCCAACGTACACGTCAGAGATAATACTAACAGCTCAACTCTGTTACACACTGCTGCACGCTATGACAACAAGATTATGATTGAAAAGCTAATTGCTATAGGAGCTGATATTCATTCGAGGGACATATCCGGGAAAACGCCACTTCAAGTAGCAGCTCATCATGGAAAAGAAGCCGCGCAATTGCTGTTATCGTTGGGGGCTGATAAATCCTTGCAAGATTATAACGGACAATTGTCTTTTCACGAAGCTATTCAAAATAATCTCCAAGTAGTAGATTTATTTTTTGATGTGAATGAAGCAAGACAAAGTCATGCTTTTCATGAGTTTGTCAATGATTTTCTAGAAAAATGTCACTGCCCGTTTAATTGTTCTGCAAAATCAAATGATTCTATCGATCGTGTGATGATGCACTTAATAAAGTTCGATGCTATAAATATACAAATTCATGACCATAGTCAGCTAAAATTTCATAAGATTAACGGAAAAAAATATTACGACGATTGTTTAGCTGAAGTTGAACAATTGAAGCAATTTGTTTTAGTCGATGACTCCATATCTCTTTACGACTTTTTGCATATGAAACCAAAACGTAGACTTGCTTATATTGAGCGCATACCAGCTGATCTTGTAGAATATAAAATATACAACCATCTTATTGAAGATTACGTGAATGAAACTATTGAGAGAAAATCACTTTTTGAAATGACCAGAAAAGCTTTGTATGAAATATCAAATATCTTTCTCCCGGATATCTGCGTCGAATATATATCTGATTTTTTAAGCGTAGAAAATTTAAGAAATTTATGTAATATTTAAATTTTCAAACAAATTCTAACAGTTATTTCGAATGAATTTTTAGAGATTATATGATGCTATTCAAACACTGAAATATGAAGCTAAATCGCTGTTGAAAAAAGTAAAGCATTGTCTTTAAATCTATTAATAATGTAATTCGTGCGAGTCACTGTTTTTCGTGAGAATATTCTGGACATCTTTTTCATGTTATGAGTTATTATTGTACTTGTTTCAACACATCTCCTATGAAGTTATAAAAATAACGTGACAAAAAATACCATGCCTATTGTCTGATTTTTATAAAATACAAATGAAATATGTCCATCACATTATATCGATTCAAAAATGATAGAATAATATGAATGTTATTACAGTAGGTAATCACTTATTTATTCTTCGTGTTAAATGTTTAACCATACGTTTATGTTCATAAGCAAAGTATTACATGTTCGAAATTTCGATTTGTTATCATTACGAGAAAAAAATGTAAAAACTGCTTTATTTATTTGTTTTCGACATAAATTAATACGAGAATCAATAACCCATTAAATTCAAACCGAATCTATTAAGAAAAAAATCACGCGGTAGATATTATTTTCATGTATTAGGAGTCTTTAACACGCACATGATGTAAATTCTAGGTAAAAATGATAACTGTAATAAGAAAAGTAAGCATACTGGAAGAATAACTATTGGAAGAGCAACTATATTATAATTTTCACATAAGTTATAACACAGAAAGAATCCTAATTATTTTTATACTGTTATTAATTCACTATAAATTATTCAAGACTTATGTTCCTATTCATAGCCTAATAAAATGTATATCAATTGTAAAAAATTATTTACAATTTTTTTTAATTCTTTATCTGAATCACAAATAAAATAAGTGCTAAAAAATATTATCAAGAAATTTTTATACTTAGATCTTGATCAATCATTATAAAAATAAGTAGACGCTGTAAATTGCCAGTACGTCTATTTTTAAATAATGAAAAATCAAATTATCAACTGTTACATTCACATTTCCGAGCCTTGTTCTAAAATTAGCCGAACTTTTGGTACACAGAATAACTCTATCAGAATTTTTATTTCTGTTAGCCACTATGATCCCTTAAAAAATCAATGTTAACAATCCAAACTCGCCGGACGGCTACACGAGCCGATCATATCGACGGTGGGAATCATGGACAGGCGACTCTCCTGACCGGCTTGCGGCTATCGAGTTTTCTTACTTACGCCAAAGATAATTTTTAAAACCTGTGCCGTTGTATTTACAAAAGTATCGGAGAGTGGAAAAAAAGCTGTCGGAGAAGAAAAAACCGTCGCTTATTTCTGTCGTTTAGGGCGTACTCAAATTCGCCGCTACTCTTTTTGCTCACGTAATTCTTTTTTTTTATTATATGACGTAAATTCCTCGTGGAAAAATGAAAAACAAGCAATTTATCTGCAAATCATGGTCTACAACATAAACAGTTGAAAGGAAGAAAGGTAACATTAATTAGATTTACAGAAATAAAACATCTTAATTAAAATTTGTATTCTACAAGAAAATTTTGCAACTCTCGCCTAAAAAAATATAAACAACTGAAGAAAAAACTAGTTTTTTCGATTATGGAAATTGATAATAAAAGATTTAACCAATTAATCTTAGGCCGAGTCTTACATTCATTGAAAACCTCACCTGTATTTTAACGCTAATATTGTACAAGATAAACAATTAATTATTGTCATGTAACAAATTGTAATAAAAATTAAGAAATAAAAAAATATCCTGATTTTAGTGAAAATTGCTTAAGGCATAATTCTCTACAATTTTCTGCATATAAACCGAAGTGAAAGAGAATTTTTCATTTATTATAACTTAATATTAGGTGTTTATCATAAGACTATCGTACGAGAAAATTTACAAGATTATTGTAATGAAAAAAAAATGAACTTGCATTGTTTCAGCTGACCGAAGCCGATTTGCAAGAATCTCTGGTGAAGTTGCTTAAAGCCGCGGGAAGATGACTTAAAAATAACAGCGGATGCTTGTGCATACAAACGAATATTTCAAAGAAAATTTTCATAAAATTGAAAGGCCGGATAGAATAACGACTTGAGCGCGCGAGCCTACCAGACTAGCCGCCTCTGAGAGTAGGCAATCACCGCTATGCGTTGAAAAACATTTCCGATTAAAAAAACATTAACAAACATTATTCTGGCAAACAAACTTACAGTGAGAAAGTTGTTCATAACGGCTCCAAATATATGCCTAGAAATTGTTAATAGTCTACATATTATATTTTCAAAGATATGGAGCTATATTTACGTATCTATTTGATACGATTATCGCGCGCGTGCTCTAGTAACGCAGTATTGTGAGAAAAACGATAAAATATCTTTCATGCTATGAATAAAACTCTTCAATATAGTAAATATTTATTTTCTTATTATATATTAATTGCAAACAGGTGAAACTTGTGTAACTCTTCAAAGAAATCGAATTTTCTTTTCATATCATTGAAATGAAAATATAAATAAATGATTCAAAATAGTAAGTATCAATTTTTTTTCTTATTTATTGATAATTGTCAGCAGGTAAATCTTATTACACTCTTTGAAAAGTCGAAAATTGTAATTACAATAAAACTCTTCAATATAACAAATATCTATTTTCTTATTATCGATTAATCGTCAACAGGTAAATCTAATTACACTTTAAAAATATCGTAACAATTTTCAGAACTAATTTTTTTCTATCGATTTATTCGATATTCAAAGTTTTATTTATACTTTTCATTTATGATAATTATTTTAAAGTTTCTACCCAAATATTTATTCAAGTACATACTTATGTAGCAACAATAAGTGTTTCAACGAATGAATAACGAAAGTATTTGTGCAAAACGATCTCTGTTAATGACCAGAAAAATATTTACAAAAAATATTTACAGAACTGTAATTTCAGAATAATAAATGAAGACATTAATAATAAAGAAAGACAGCATTGAATTTCCCCGTTAAAAAACAACACAATTTCATTATGGTGAAGAATGTAATAGACAGGTGCAGACGTGGAATCTCCGGAAATTGACGAACTCCACTACATGTATCCGTTAATTTAATAACTATAAAAATGTTTTTGGCGAACTTGATTTTGGAAGAGACACCACTTCTCCGGGTGATAACTAAGATAAAAAAAAGCAGTTATGTACGTGTGTCTCATTGTTGACACTTCCAATGAAAATGAATGTATGCTCATAAACTTTGAAATAGAAACCTCGATATTACGATCATCTGTTCATATTAAATGCTGCAAAATTGCCTCTTGTTATAAACTATATATAATATTGTAAATTTAAATTAGATTGTTGTCGCAAAGATCTAATGAAGAAAACACTGCTATAGAAATAGTTCAGTTGATGTTTTTTAAATTTATCGACATAGAGCAGCTACCGATAATTTACGTGAATAACTGTCTTAAGTGTAATAAATATGAAGCGACAATTGAAGAATGCCGAAATGATTGACTAGTAATATAAATAATGTAATAAGTGCAAAAATAGATATGTGTATTTTTAAGGTTTTATAAAAAAAAAAAAAAGTAAACAAATATAGTATTTATGTTCATATTTTACTTATAACTATCATAGAAATTGATGTAAAGGTATGATCAATAATGTAATAGCATAACTTTTATTGGTTCCAAACACGGATGCTGAGAGAAATAAAAAAATCGAGAAAGCATCTACTCTTACCAAAGTGTGTGATAAAAGTAATAGCACACCTAGGCGATTTCAAAAATAAATTATAAATATTCAAAACAGTCACAGAAAGCTGCCAATTCCAAAACACAATGTGGAAGGGCAATTTTGAGATTCGCGCTTGGCGCAACTGGATCGAATGCCAAATTCGGCAACAGCGCAAGTATATACCTACATAGGAAAACTATATATTTCTTTAGGAACTAGCTCTTGCTCTGATTTAGTTGTGGCACCACGCTGCTTCGTTGCCTTGTCGCCCGCAGTCTGCAACCGACGCCAACGAGGCGACATTGAAGGCGAAGTTCAAGCCAAAAGTCGATTCTCCACATTCCGTAAGTATATTGCATTTCTTATTGTCCTACATTCCTAGAGGAATATTTTAATAGTACATAGCTTCATTTTTTATGAAAATGATTAAGCCGTTTATTTACATTTTCTTTTCAGTCGAATAAATGAAAATTCAGGGGTAATTGCGAAAGAAAGAGTTGAGCGAAATTTCTCTTTACATGACGTGTAAATTGAATCTTGTATCTTTAAATATTAGAAATTTTTAATTGTACTTTTGCAGCGGCATAACAACATACACATGAAGAGTTTCAAATAAATAAATCAACGGTTTTTGTTATATTTAAATATCTGATGTCCTCGTGCATTTTCCTGCTTCAAAAATGTTTTTTACGTTCATTAAATTCATGCGTCCTTCAATTTGTATTCGCAGATGTGAATTATTTTCCATTGATTTGCAAATTTTAAAACTCTGTATAGTGTAAGGTATCTCCATAAAAACACTTTTGACAAAGTAAAAAGTTGCATGAATGCTTACTATAAATTAAATAAATTAAGTAATTAAATAACTTAAATAAATTTTTTAATAGTATAGTCTCAATTACAATATATTAATCTTTGAAATATATTATTTTTTAACGATCCTATTTCAATACCATAAACAAATTTCTATAAAGTAAAATGTTGCATTACTTTATTTTTAAATGCGTTAATTTATTTTTTTAAATAACTATTTGTATCGAAATTGCTTAAATATTGTTTTTAAAGTTTTGAAAGTAGTGAAATCTATCTAAAGACGGTACAAATGCTATAAATTACTTTCAGATGATTTACATAACTTATTAAATAGTAAGTTAACTTAAACATAGCAAACTACATTCAAATAAATAATCTACTGTTCGCAATCATTACAAAAAAGGATGTTATTGATTATAGAGTTTTGAAAGTAGTAATGAAAAAATTTATCTGAAAATAGTACGAATGCTAAAAACTGTCGTTGAAAATAGCTTTCATATTTAATTGTCATAGTTTCAAAAGTATATTTATTTATTAAATATATTATCATAATTACAAATATTACAATATTGGAATATATAGAGTTTTGGAAAAAGTGATAAAATGAAAATAATGGTATAATGTAACTTATACGTTAAATGCTAGTCACCAATAATTTATATAAATTTTATATAACTTGCATTCTTGCCGAGCCTTTTGCTTGATTAAAATATATCGAAATTTTGTATCTGAATAGAATAATTATATAAAATTTACTCGAATTTTAATGTTGTTCCATATTTGATTATATCATAACATATATTTTTAGATTATTGGGTTATTGGTTTTACTTATTACTATTGACTTATCTTCAACCTTTTCTGAAGGTATTAGGTTATAAACATGATCTGATTTACTCAATAAATTATTTCTTATCTTAGATAGCAACAACTGCGAATAATATATCTTTTTTATAGAATCCTGGTTTGGTATTGATACTGTTGGCGAAAAGGTCCGCTTAATTGCCTCGCTTAACAAGAAAACTGAACGCTGTCGCACAACACAAAACATGCACACATACGCTTGAAGTTTGTGGGCCCACCGCAATAGAGATCACCGTAGACTTTTGTTGAGTTGTCTCAAAGGGACAATATTGGACAATATATTACCCTATTGGATTCACAGGAACTCAAAAGATAAGATTACTTTGGTGATTATAAAGTCCAATTGGCCTTTTACCTCTGTACGGAGTTGTTTTAAAACGAAAGCAGCACACAATTTGAGTCGAGGAACAGTGACTCCCTTCAGCGGTACAACGCGATATTTGCTGCAGATCAACCTCCTCGGGATCTGTCCCGTTGAGTCGATTGACCTTAAGAAAATACAAGCGCCGTATTCTTGAACACAAGCATCACAAAAGCCATGTAAATAGATTTGGACAGCATGGGGAGGACAAGGAGATGTCGAGGAAACGAGAAATCAGCCAACGGTGGAAGTTGAGTAGACAAAAGTTTCCACTTAGTATGGACCTCTCGAGGAAGGGAAGTTACTCTTCCCAAGTAACTTCTACCTTCCAACAATCTTGAACAAAGACCTTGATGTAAAGAGTCACTGGGCTTAGAAGTCCAAGAGGATCAAAGATTTTAAACAACTGAGATAACAATTTTCTTTTAGTTGACGTGACTTCTGGGTCGACTTGAGATTTATTGTACTATAATAGGTCATTTTAGCAATTCCAAACAACAAAGAGAGCGTCAGGATGATTCGACGCCCATTTCCGAATGACAAAGCCACCACGGAGAAGCACCGAGATCATTTCGTCGCGAATCTCAATGATCTCTCGAAGAGAATCGGCTCCGGAGTTTACTCGCTCGTCGGAACGGAAACCTCATCTCGAGCAAATTGCTGGATGATACGGATGGCCAGGAAAGGAGCAGCTGCAGTATCGAAAGTGACGGTGTTCAGCTGAAAGCTCCTAATCTGTCCCTGCTGATACCACAGAATTCTCTGGAATCTGCGAACATCTGGGTGAAACAGATGTTTCGCATTATCGAAATTTCAAGATTTTTCACTTTCTTCGTGAATTTTTTGAAATTTCAAGATTTTTCACATTTTACGTCAATTTGACGAAATTTCCTGGTTTTTCAAATTTTACGTCAATTTGATGAAATTTTAAGATTTTTCTCTTTTCTGGTCAATTTCTCTATAACCCAATGACCCAATAAGCCTACAACCCAACCCAAAGACCCAATTTCTCAAACTTTCAAGATTTTTCACATTTTTTGTCAATTTGACAAAATGTCAAGATTTTTCATTTTTTTCGTCAATTTGACGAAATGTCATGATTTTTCACAATTTTACGTCAATTTGACAACAATTCATGATTTTCCAAATTTTTCGTAAATTTATTGAAATTTCATGATTTTTCACAATTTTACGTCGATTTGACGAAATTTCATGATTTTTCAAATTTTTCGTAAATTTTTGGTAATTTCAATAATTTTCACTTTTCTGATCAATTTGTCTATAACCCGAACCCGAACCCAATCCAATAACCCAAGCCAATAACCCAATAGAAATCTTGCAACAAATTTGCGGAACATATCAAAATAAATCTGACTTTTCATAAACTGCCCGCAAATTTTTCTGTGAATCTTT
Source organism: Phymastichus coffea (assembly GCF_024137745.1). NCBI lineage: Eukaryota > Metazoa > Arthropoda > Insecta > Hymenoptera > Eulophidae > Phymastichus > Phymastichus coffea. Next base: position 698,409 of record NW_026706925.1, read on the forward strand.
TTATTATTATTAACTGCCTTTACAAAGACGAGATTTTAAATTACTATCAATTAAAACAAAATATTGAGAACAAAATAACCATAACCATAATACTGTATTACATTTCAGAATAAATTAACAAGATGAAAAAGTTCTATCAAAATTCTTCTACTCAATGAAGGCATTGGATACAGATTGGTTTTAGAACTATCAATAGCAATCAAAGTAAGTTTCTCTACATTTATCTCGAATAATTAATAAATCAGATTGTTCATTTACATTTATGTTACATTTTTTAGAGTTCAATAAAATGTTCAAAACTAAAAATAATTAATTAGGTTACTAAAATAATTGAATGGTAAATCAGCGACGCAAAACCAACTAAATTACATAAATAATGAGATTCAATTGATGAATTGACTGCAAATCATGAGCATATAATTAAATGAAGAGTGTACATGAATTCATTTTAAACATAGAATTGAGCGCAACAATGGCCTACAACAACAAATTTTATTTAAACGAATTCGTCCGCGAAATCGAAATCATAGATCTAATGGACAAAAAATCCGACACCGCGTGGATAAACGCGGTCAACATAGTCGGCGAGACGCCGGTTCACATTGCAGCGAGAAGACGAATCCTTGACTTGTTCGAATACATGTTACCTTATTGCAACGACATCGAAGCATGCGATGATCAAGGAAACACAGTTCTCCACCAATTGGTTGACAGCGACGCCGAGAGCGACGAAGAACACAAGCAAAAGCGCATTGACTTATTACGCATTGTAATATCCAAAGGAGCAGACGTTAACAAACGGAACAGACGTGGATCGACCTCTGTCCATCTCGCAGCTAAGCATTGTCACATCGAGGTATTGAGAGTTTTGAAGCGAAACGGAGCTGAGTTAGGTTTGCGTAATGGCGATGGCGAGTCAGCCCTACTACTCGCTTGCAAACATATGTTCAAATTACGTGGCACTCCAGCCGAAATGGATATTATAGATTTTCTGATGAGTGACGCTTGTGACGTTAATGCTGTGGATTACGAAGGTTTCTCAGCGCTGCATTATGCAGTACAATGGTGTAGTGGCAAAACTGTTATAAAGCTAATAGAAGCCGGTGCTGATGTCCATTGCCGTACTAAAGAACGACAATTCACACCGTTACACTTGGCTGCTAAAAGAAGAAATCCAAACAAATTGAATATCCTTGTACAATCTGCCGCAAATGTAAATTCTGAGGACATCGATAAATTGACTCCGCTACATTTAGCTTTGCTCGAGGGTACTGCGGAAGTAGTCGAACGTTTAATTAAATATGGCTCCAACCTCGGTTACCCAGATGCGATCCTGCAATTTACGCCTTTGCATGTAGCCGTGTATCAACAACGCGACGACTTAGTTAAATTGTTGATCGACGGAGGAGCTAACGTGAATAGCTCGGGTGTAGATGGCTCAACTCCTTTACATTTGTCCTCGGTGTTGGGTAACTTGGCATTTACGAAAATTCTGATTGATCACGGCGCAGACGTCAATGCACGCGACAAGAATGACTTGACTCCTTTGCATTTGGCAATTAGGCGATGCTACGACTTAGATCAACTTTTACATGATCTCAGAGGAACGAAAGCTGTAATACGCAGTAAAAAGGACAATTTAATTGTGAAATTACTAACTTGCGAACATGCACCGACCGATGAAGATTACGAAGCTGTTGTAAATTTGCTGATTGATAATGGTGCTGATGTTAATGTGATGACAAAACTCGGTGAGAATTTGGTCTATATGGCAGTAGAAGCAAACAACATCAATCTTGTAAAGATGTTGCTGGAAATCGGAGTGGATGTCAATTGCAAATCATTGGTCTCAGAATTCACACCTTTGCATTTGGCCGCTTATAATAGTTATAAGGCCGTAGCTGAACTTTTGATGAACGCTGGAGCTGATGTGAATGCTCTGACCAAAAACGGTAAAAATCCTTTGCATCTAACGGTCGAATCTAATTGCGGAGAGATTCATGGGCCACTTAACGAGCAAGCAAATCTTTTGGGATTTACACCTTTAGCTTCGAGTAAAAATTACAAAAATGTCGTTGAAATTCTAATCAATGCAGGAGCTATTGAAAATACTATTACTCTGGATGGTAGGAGTCTTGTGCATTCCGTTCTGGAATCGAATTGTAAGGAAGTTTTGCTGTTACTGGCGAGTCGTGGTGCTAAATTGCATTGTAACGGAAAGAGATGTTTGTACACACTTTTGTACATCGTCGTAGAGAATAGTGTTCAGGATATCAACAACAAATTTCAAGATTTGGAGAAAACGCCACTACTTGTGGCAATAGATCGATTACAGAACGCAGAAGTCAAGAAAGCACTTTTGTCGCTGTGTGCTCTTGTGAACGCGGGTAATCAAAATGATTGCATGACTGTCAATAATAACATTACACATAATTTTATGTACAACTTAAAGTGCCTTTTAGCGGTTGGTTTCGACATTAATGATTATGACGTGTTTGTTAAACTTATTTTTGGCTACCCAAGGAATGACGGTTTTGCACCATTCGATACTTGTCCTGTAATGTCGACTGTGAAACCATTTTCAGATGATTACCGTACTAAAACATCGCATGGATTGTTAGGATTGATTGCGGATCTTAGATCACAAAGTAATGAGTACCGTCAGGAAGTTGAAAATTTGAAGAAATATTTTATCAACGACGATGTTACACTATACGATTTACTTCATATGAAGTTTAAGAGAAGACGTTTGTATACTGATTATTTGAACCTTTCTGAAATAATGTCAAAATTTCCAATTTACTATGAACTAATATTGGCTCGCTATCGAGAAGCTGATATTAGAAAAATATTGCTAGAAGTAACTCAGATGGCATTACGTCAACTTATAGACGTAGATTTTCCTATTGTTTGTATCGAAACAATTTTTTCCAACGTAGAAATAATTAACATGATAGCAACAATCGAAGCTGCTGAATTAATTTATTAATGTTAGTGTTTTTTGAAATTTTAATTGATTAAACCATGATAAATTGATATATATTTCTAAATAAATTACAGTTAGTAGTATTTTTAAAAATGGAAAATTTTGTTGAAAGTAATCAAGCAGTCAGAAGTTAACTTCAAAATACTGGCGTTCGCTGAAATTTAAAAATAGTTATATTTCGTTGTTTAAATATATTTTTTTAATTTAGTCAATGTTTGTATACAATTACGTAGGGTAGTGACAAAATAAATGTTGAATATATCAACGCCGCGGAAGAAACGTAAAAATAATAAATAAAAAATAGAATGAAAAAAATACTAATTAACAGAATGTCAAAAACTAGACTTTACCATAAATGTATTATTAAATATTATTGTATATAATCCAACCCCCAATTAGAATTCGTAGAACGATGTTCAATTTTGAATTTGTCTGTATCTATATATTTTACTCTATAATATATCATTGTTAATGAACTGTTTCATATGAAAATAAAATTAAATATTAAGTTTCTAGAAATTGAAAATACATCGCAAGATTGTTAGTTCCCAGATGTTTAACTATTTAATTTTTGATGAATCTATTTTATTTCCATTTTCGGTCCTGAAACTTTCTACATAGCATTGATTTTCTCTCAGGCAACAAATATTTACAAGTCTTGCTTAATTTCTTTGTAGTTCTTTAAGGTCAATTATGTGTGATTGACTTAGATAGATAGCTTAATATGCTTATGTGATATAGTATGTCATGCAAGTATATAAGTCCCAGTTGACAAGTTTCAACGGTCGATATGTACTTTAATATGTATACATGAGATGTATAGTTTTACAATTTTTCATGAAATCTCTGTCAATTATTTTTCTTAGCAACGCTCTGTGATGATCAATCAAATAAATATCGATAATTTATGACATTATATTTGTGTTTTTATTTGCCCAAATCCAATCTATGAGGAAAAGCTTGAATATTTCAAATAACTCGTTGCATGTTAACGGTATAATCTTCTAATCGGTTATACAGTCATTAAATGCTTACCATTTAGTTCGTCATAACTAATAATAGCGAAAATTAGCGATGTTAAAACTTTTATTCTAATTATTTTCTCTCTTGATAAACAAACCTTCGCTATGCTAAAATATGTTCACTTCAAGATCATCTACGATTCGACAATTAACCAATTTGTTTTCTTCCAAATAACTAGTTTTAACAAATAAACTTGCTTTTCTGGAAATCTAGAACCAGATAACACTAAATAAACGACCTTTATAAAAATTTTAGTCATAGCTTTTTCTTTAACTATAACGCATAAAAAATATTACTCTTTTTCATAACTCAAATACTTGACTTTTAATACCTTATCATGTGTGGCTACTCCACGGACCTACGTTTATTTTTGTAGTTCGTTAAGTAAGCGCTACGTTATACTGGATTGCACAATATCGCCGTACCAATTTCTCTCTTCCAGTTGGTATACTTAAGTAAAAATAGTAAATCAACTATCTAATTTATCGCATCTATCAGATAAACGATAGACTGATATCCAAAGATTCGACGAAAACGTGTGGTCTAAGAGTTACGGAATCACCACGCATGACAGTCTTCATTTTACTGGTTTACAGAAGCTAATTTGATTTAAAAACTCGACTGATAAATGTTAAATTCTATATAACAGCTTTATCTTTCAATCTAGTTTTTTACGTTCGACTTGTTAATAAACATGTTACTCGATGTTTTTCATATTTCAAAAATCACGAAAACTTACCTGCTGTCTGTTTGAGATGTATATTAGAGCCCTTTGGTACATAAAAAAATGGATTCACTTTAATTTTTCAAATATTTTTATACAGTAATGAATTCATATGTAAACAGCCTCACATAATAATATTACCAAACTTAGAGATTTCCATCATTTCAAATTAGTATAGGTTTAAAATATAATGTAACAAGATCCAGTATATTTAGTCAAATTACACACGTTACAATTCCATTTGCTGGAATAATTTTTAAAAGAAACTTGCGTTCACTGCAACATTGAAAGCGCTACCCCTTGCCTCGTTACATTGTTCCAGATACACTTGTACGAATCAGCAGTCGATTTATCCTTATACGCTGCTGTTCCATTGTTCAACGTAGTCTAGTTAAAAAGGAGTCTGATTTTAAAAAGTGTAACTGAAACCGATGGCAAGTTCGAGAAAATGAAATAATTTTTCGTTTTCCGTGGTTTATTTGAAAACGATAGCATGTAGACTAATTGTTAATTGCAATAAATGCATTATACCGAAATCTATGCTAAAGAAAAATTATATCACTTTATACAGTGAGTTCCAAGGAATAAGAAGATTTTTCAAATAAAAAAAATATTCGTTATATTAAAAGTTATGAACGTTCCAAATTAGCAATAAATCTAAAACTTGTTATTTACGAGATCGCAAGGTATTCAACGCAAGGTCACCGAGCTAATTAGTAGCTAACGCGGGTCTGACCTCGCCCCAGGAGGGCCAGGAGAGACATCGGCCGGCCACCGCCGAAATTTCCCTCACTCTTGCGGCTTTTCTCTCCGCTCAAGGCCCAAAAGCTCGGAAAGCAGCTTTTATTGCCTTACTATATATATAGTCGCGTAGTCTGTTACCCCACTCCTCTTGCAAGTCTCATGATTCGGCATTGGTGGCGGCCCACTGTCTGCCTTATTCTTTGGAGGGGAGTAGAAATTTTAGTCCCTCCCTAATTTTTTTTTTTAACTCAAGGAACCTGTACGTTTCGAGTTATTGGGAGCCTTTGATTTACACGCGAGCTTGTTAATAAATTTGATGGCAATTTTCATCGGTGCACCTCCGTTCATGAACTTATAGCTATGCCTGCCGCAACAACACGCCGCGCGATATTGACGCACTAACGCAATTAATAACTAATAATGGCTACGCATGGTTTACTCACTTTTATTGCAGAAATAAACAAGCTGCGAATTAGAAAAATACACTTTGAACAATGCGCGTCGAATTGCAGTGACGTCGCCTCGCAAGATTTGTATAATATTTATTTCTTGCTGTTGTAAACGATATCTACAACGAGATGGTAAAATACATCATATTCAATGTAAAATTTTATACTCTATATGTTGGAATATTTTTTCCGCCATACACATTACCGTTTTCGAATAAAACGTGGAAAATAAAAAAAATTTTTCCATTTTCTCGGACGTGCCACAGGTTTAGAAAAAAAATGGCAGATTCGTGTACCTAAGTGTCGAAAGCCCTTGGCAATATTTTGGTACTATTTCCACCACTCTTTTTTGCATGAGATTTCTATTTGACTGGACTATAGTGTGGGTGTGACCGTCTTCAACTTTCGCACTCGTCCGCCTTAGTTATGCTGCACGAGTGCTCGAAACCTGGCAGCTGAAACAACGTGATCGTTCAGTTTCGCGTAAACAGTCGAGCCGCGCGGACACTTAAATTTTCTTACCATCCATCAGGTTTTTGGTACGATTCGCTTGGTTCTTATTACATAGATTCAGTTATTACTTTATATCTAGCACAAGGAAAAAGTGACCCTTTATCAAGGCTGATTGTTAGTGATCATTATCGAGGCTTTTATTGTGCAAATCATTGGTTTCATACTAGAATATACAGTGTCCAAATTGACCTGTAATTGAATAGAAGCCCAACGTCTGGACGCTATCGTAGGACGATTTCTATAGTATAACCGCAGAACTCTACAAGATTGGGGTTCAGTGAATTTGATCAAATCATTTTAAATATTACGAAGAAAACTCGCAACAAGGTATTACTTTGATATTTACTCATGCTTTTTCTATTGAAAATAGTTGAATACTAATTCTACGCCAATTTTTAAAATTTATTTATTTAACATAATGCTTTTCCATTGAACATGAAAAATAAGTTATTATTTTCATTTAAAAATTAAATATCATTTGATATTACATTTTTTACAGAAAAATTAATAAACGACTATTTAGTAGAAAATATTTAATATGACATAATCGTACATTTAATTATTCTTAAATAAATTATAAAATAATGGCCAGTTTTAAATATATAGTTCTTTTAAATATATAATTATTCGTGCAGATAAAGTTTATGTAGAGTATTTAGGTTCAATTATTTTATAATCGAATTTTTTGCAGAAATTATTTTCTTTTCTAATAAATAATATTTTATATGGCTAGATCCATTTTAAACACACTGATTCTGCATGATTTTATTTGACATAAATTTGTTTATTTGTTTCATTGAATACAATGATATTTAATTTAAACACAGATGTGTTTGCGTGTATGTGTTTGTGTAAAAAACTTAGCCGATCGTTAAAAATAATACGTGTAGGAAAAAAATTAGTCCCGTGTACAATATTATTCATTTATATTCGATTCCGTGTATATTATAGAATATTAATTTTATTAAGGACGTTTCCTTGGCTATAGGGGTTTTCGACCGCGGTTGCGCGCGGAAAAAGGGATACTTGCGTTTATCTCATTTTTAACAAGATTATAAACAAATTTAAACAAAAAAATTCAAAACTACTGTTTAGAGTATCTATTTTCTAACAGTTGTTTCAAAAATGTGATATGTCTTTTCGTTTATTTATAAAAATTATAACCTTTAAAGTTACCAAACGTGTAAATTTAATGAACAAAACTTTGTTACAAACGTTTGAATATCTAAATATTTTCAAGACTGCTTTGTTTATTGATATCTCTAAATTTAGTATGTGTATACCAAATTTGAGGTCTTAATATTAAAAAAAGAAAAATACGGAAGCTATCTGGTGGAGCGGCATCTCTCAGCGGGCGCAGTTTTTAATAACATTTTCATTTATAAGTTTTAAAAGAGAGCCGATTGGATAGTATTGTTAATATGATTATCTATGCAGCACAAAATTAGCTTTCTTTGTGGAAAGTAATGCGATATTCTAAAGAAGCGTTCTATGCTGTTTTTTGGCTAGAATACATTAAGACACGGTTCCCCATATATTTCTCCATAAGAAGCAAAAAAATCATCTTGCTATTGATAAAAACTATAGAACGCTTCTTTAGAATTCTGCGATACTTTGAGCAAATGAAGCTTATTATGGGCTGCATAGATTGTTATATTGAAAATAATATTAAACGGTTCTCTTTTAAAAGTCGTGAACAAAAATATTATTAAAAATCGCGTCCGCCGCGAGATGTCCTTTCACCGGATCGCTTTCCTATTTTTCTCTTTTTAATATTAAAACCTCAAACTTGGTGCACACATTTTAGGGATATCAATAAACAAAGTTGTCTTGAAAATATTTAGATATTCAAAAGTTTATAACATTTGTTCATTAAATAGTTACACGTTTCGCAATTACGAAAGTTACAATTTTTTATGAATAAACAAAAGCACATATCAAATTTTCAAAACAACTATAAGAAAATAGACACTTTGAGGAGTAGCTCTGAATTTTTTTGCTTCAATCTATTTATAACCCTTTTGTTAAAAGCAAGATGAACGCAAGTAACTCATTTTTCCGCAGGCAGTCGCGGTAGAGCACCCTTGCAGCCAAGAGTTCGGCCTTAATTAACAAAAAGCATCATCTATAGAAACTTTAAGGCACAATTATAGCAAATAAAATTATGTATAAAATTAATTTACTTACAATTTTAAGAAAATTATTTGCCTAGAATAGTAGTTCGTTCACGTACAATAATACGTATTCAATATTTAATGCGTTCAATACTTAAAAAAATGTAACGTACAATTGTGGCGTGTAGAATATTCGTTTCAATTAGTTTTCAATTAATTTATGTGTAGAAAAGAAACATGTCCAATAATTTCGTACTCATTGATGAATATTATTTTATTTCTGTGTTCAAATGAAATATTACTGTTCAATAATACAAATTCAAAAATGAATGTTGAATAAAATCGTGAAGAATTAGTACGCATACGAAACGAACCTAGTCTTTTACTGTCTTAAATTCAATTAACATACTATTATGTTAAATAAACAAAATTTAAAAATTGGCTTAGTATCGGTATCTAATATTTGACTCGATTAAACTAATAAATAATGAAAGAAGAGAATTTTTCATTTTTAAAATGTTTATGAGGGTTGATGAAATTTAGTTTTAAATTACTCTTACTATTCGTACCAGCATGCATTTCAATTTCAAATTTAACCCATTTTCATTGCTCATAGGGCAGCTTTCTTTTCGAAAGCTAAGCTTAAACTATTTTCATATGCCAATTCATTTAAAAAAATTTAACTTAGGGTTCCTTTAGAGACTATCTACTGGACATCAGACCCGAGACATGCAGGAAAATATTGAAATGAATTGATCATTTCATATTAACATTCGTAAAATTAAAATAAATGTTGCACATGATCTCTTCAGAACACGTACAAATCTTTGGCAAAATAATGAAAACAATTAATGTATTTTTACCTTAATATTCGTCCAACATCCGATGTTCAATGTCTGATGGCTCTTATGTAAAAAGTCCCTTAGTTGGTTATTGTAAATTCTGAAAATTCAAAATGGCGGATCCAAATGGCATACCATTAGTGTCCATTTTTTAAAAAATTAGTTTTATATTGGTTATCATTGTTATGTATTGGATTTGACATCTTGGATTTATATAATTTAAAATTTTGACTTCAGATTCGTAATCAGTGATACAATAACCCTTAGAACCACATTTTTACCTATTTAAAATAAACCTCAATACTGAAAAACATTTTTGTTATTTGAATGAATGAAAACAATATACATGCGCTAGCCGATATAAATATATTATCGAATAACACGAGTGGTTCAGAATTCATTACAAACTCAATACATATCCACTAGAAATATACATACAAAACTTGTAAACAACTTTTACTAAAATTGTAGAACAATTCATTTTTTATTATTACTCCAAGTCTCTTTAAAATCTGTCTCGCGTATAGACAATAAGAAAATTTTGTTGCTATTAGAAATATATCTATATAATAAACCGCAGTATACTCTAGTAAGTATACTGTCTTTGTTTTACAATATTATTGGAATAATTATGTTAATTTATTTTTTAAATTATTAATTTATTATTTATTAATTTAATATTTATTAGTTTATTTATTATATTTTAGAAAGTGCTGATAAAAGACTAATTGGTCTATATGACGTAACCAGTTCTGATTTTTTACTGGTTTTAAAAAAACTCTGCTACTTTCCACTAGGAAGAAAAATAGCAAAGACCCAAACATGCATTAAAAACAATTGTTAGATATCTTATTGCAATTAGGAATACCATTTTATTCATTTTTTCTGTGATAATATCAGAACCAGAATATTTTCTATTCTTAATATTACTATTCCTAATATTCTTAATAATTTGTAATACTTCCTTTATTTTAATCCATTTGATTGATGTACTGTCTTGGACGTCAGAGCCTTCTAGTAAGATTTCTGCTTTTTCTTCGGGAATTATTCTTTGGTCAGGCTTGAATACGTTACTAAGATGATTTGCGAACGTTTCAGCTTTTTCTTCGTCCAATCTTGCCCAGTTCCTACTAGGTTATCTGATCGGCGGTATAAATGTAATTGGTATTTTAAATCGTTTAGTAGCTTTCCATAATGAGTAATCTGTTGCATCTGTAGGACTCAGTGATCTGAGATAATTCAGCGTTAGTGTATTTTTCTGTAGAAGAATGTGCACAAGGTTTGTGCAAGACTTTTCCAAAACTTGTTAGGCCAATCAATGAAGACATTTTTATTTTTGATAACTAATTTTTAGCTGAAACCCGATTGCGTAATAACTTTTTTATTATTTATTATAAATATTATTATTTATTGATTATTGATTTATTATTTATTATTTATTATTTATTATTTATTATTTATTATTTATTATTTATTTTTTCTCCAATGGAGATAATTGTAGGAAATTAAATTACCTTTTAGATAAATCGTGTCTATCGAACCATATCGAGCTAAAAAAAATTAAAAAAACGGCAAAATTAACGAAAAAAGGCTTTTTTCGAAATTCATTACACATTACCTATTGGCGATGAAGGGCTGGTGTTTGGTAATTTCATAGCATCTATTGTACATATCATCTGTGCGTAACGTGGCTTTATTATTATTATTAGTTTGAGGTTATTAGTTTGAGAAATGAAGTTAAAAAAATAGATTTTTGTCTTTTAGTCATCTCGTAAAAATCATTCTTGCTTAGCCGTTTGGACGTATTTGAAATTTAAAAAAAGAATTTGAAAGTATATTCCAAGTTTTCAAGTTTTCCTATTTACACTTAAGGTCTAAAATAAGTTTGAATCGATGAATTTTTTTATCAAAAGTTCAGTGAAATTCTTCCACAGTCGACAGTAAGCGAGTAGTGGGGGAATTTCAATAGGCGGAGAGGTAAACATACACTGCCGGTAATATACTTTATATCCCCCCCCCCCCCCCCCGCCGACAAAATCAGTACAATTTGCATTTCGTTAATCTTTGGTATAAAATATACAGACATGAACCAGGACTTCTTTGAAAACTCTTCCTAAGAGCTTTCAAAATATGTACTTCGCGACTGCATAAAATTGTTTATTAGCTCTTAGGAAGAGTTTTCAAAGAAGTCCTGGTTTATGTCTGTATGTTATTTTATACCAAAGATAAAAAAATGCAAATTGTACTGATTTTGCCTGGGTACATGACCGGCAGTGTATGTTTACCTCTCCGCCTATTGAAGTTCCCTCACTACTCGCTTACTTCCGACTGTGGACGAATTTCACTGAACTTTTGATAAAAAAATGCATCGATTCAAACTTATTTTAGACCTTAGGTGTAAATAGAACAAGTTGAAACTGTAAAAAATATTTTCGAATTCTTTTTTTAAATTTCATATAAGTCCAAACGGCTACGCAAAATAACTTTTGTAGGATGACTAAAAAAGCAAAGAAATATTTTTAAAACTATTTCTGAAACTAATAAACCGATGAAAGTCATGTTATACTCGGATGATTTGTACAATAAATTCTATCAAATGACCAAATAATAAACCTTTTTTGTCGATAGTTAAAGTTGTATAATAAATTTAAGCAATAACTAATTTCTCTTATATAATAACCAGTGGAAACTTTTTTGCAAGTTACAAGCAGCTATACAAAATCAATGTACTATTTTTGAATACGCCATCTATTTATGTATTTATGAACCTATTGTAGAAACATATTTGAAGTTTTAAGTTTATTAGTTCGTGAATTCTTCGACAGATGGCATATTTAAAAATAGTACTATGATTTCATATAGTTCCTTGTAACTCGCAAGCAAAATTGCAACTAGTTATTATATAAGTCTATAAAGGAAATTAGTTAGTGAATCAACATCTTCAAACACATAATTTCTGATCTTGCTGAGACTTTTTTGTAATATATTATACTTACTAGTGTATAGCATTAGGCTTGAACAATTAAGTAAAATAGTTATTTATTGTAAAATAATAATAAAAGTTATTTTGTAATTAAATAGTCGTAAAACTTTTACAAGTTGTCTTATCATGTATTTCCAGAAAGATATTTATTAAATACAAATTGATTAGTATACATTATATAATTAGAAAAATTAATTTTATTATAATATTAATTATTATTTTATTGAAAAAAATTATTAATTTGTATAAAATTTGTAGAATATTTGTACATATTGTAACAGGGGTGGATATCTATCAAAATGGAAAATTTATTTAAGCACAAACTCCCACGATGCAGAGCTAACCGCCGCTCCGTTAAACACGTATAGTTGTACGTGTATTCGCCTTTACGTCAGATGATTTCGTTTAAGTGTCTTCTTTCCAACGGAGTTGAACTCACCTTAAGTCACATGACTTGTGACACTCGATGTATCTTAGGTGTGAACGGTTTTACGCCTAATTCGCTTAATTCCCTAGATGAAATCGGATTAAAACCTAAGCCTTTACAAATCGCTTGAGCTAATAAGAAATTAAATGACGTAATCAGCGAATGAAATTAACTAACTTTAATTAGTAAAAAACTACAGTCTTTATGGGCCGAAAGACTAACGCACGCGAATAGGATTTACAATGAATTATTATTCGGTAAGAGAGAAGATTCGAAAATTACCGCGAAACTAACGTTCAGCGCGAATACAAAAAAATCGATATCACGGTTCACAAAATACCGAATGTATTTCGTCACGCAATAATAACGGGAGATGCACCTACCCTGCGGTGCAATTACGGTGATCAGCCGTAATTGTTGATGAGGAAATTCAACTGCCGCTGCTCCTCCACTTAATCAGCTGCACTGCCTCGCTCTCCTTTAAACTTTTGCAATTTACTGCTTCTGTGCCGCTGCTGTTTATTGCTGCGATAACTTCGTTGCACTTTCGCACGTAAAATTGTCCAAAGAAAAACTTTATATTTGGCGAAACACAGTGCAAACTAACTTGGTGGTATTATCGCGAAAACAGCTGAGGTGTAACTGCTTAATTCAAATGCTCGTGCGTCCCCTCTCTCTCTTAATTGTTCGAACGAACACGCGAGTTACAGAATCGCGAACGGATCGATTAATTGAATCGACTACCGATGCAACATTTTATTTAAAATCTAAATGAAATATGTATAAGATATGTAAAAGTCTTGAACAAATCTTCTACCAATCTTCCACAAATTCTTTTACGATTTTCATGTAAGTTGCGTACAAGTTTGATATGTATATTTTTAGTGAGGGTTCTATATACTTATAATATTCAATTAAATTTATGAAAATTACAATTTATTGACAAAAACGAAAAAATACACGTAGGTCTTTCATCTGGAAAACAGAAAAATAAAAACCGTGAGATCGTTACACAAAAGTAATAAGAGTAATTTTTCACCAGAAAATGGCAACAATCCAGGACGAAGAATCCACTAATGAGGTTCGCCGATGGGAATTGACACTGCTGGATCACGCGTTGATCCAGACAACGACTGAACTGAACGCGATGTATATGAATTACCGTCGCGTGTGCGAGAAAATCATTCAGCAGTGTGAATGGTGGGAGCGTCTTTGGTTTGGAGGACAACAATATAAATACTGTTCTGAACACGATCCGCACTTCGTTTTTAAAGTAGGCCAATCAACGTTCGAATACGGTTGCTTAGATAACATCTGTGGAAACCGTATGAGGGATGCGATGAGGGGTACCCTTCAAGAACGAATAAAAAACAAGTTGGAAAAGGCGGAACAAGATTACCTCACCGAGAAAGAAAGCATCCTTCGACGACTGACTTGGATTAGATGGGCAGTAACCAGGGAGCTCCAATTACCAACGTCACCTGTAACTTTCTTAAGTTACAGTGAATACAAAGACCCACCTGGAACATGGAGAGTAGAAGATATAGTAATAAAATGTCCTTCCTATAAACAGATCTGGGACGTATTTTCCAATCCGCTTGCTGTTTCGTACATAATTACTCTTAAAAGTGGTGGAGACCACTATGATTATTATGTTCGGAAGCCGGAAGAACTAGAGGAAACACCGAGTACTGCGCTCTATATGTACCGGTTCCTCTTTTTCGTAGCAAGTAAATATATTCTACTAAACATGTTTAGGGCGAAATAGTAACTTCTTTGTTTTTGTATTCATTTTGTAACTTTTGTAAAGTTTGTAAATTTTGTAAATATTGTTAATTTTGTTAATTTTGTAAATGTTGTAAAGGTTTAAATTTTGTAAATTTTGTAAATGTCGTAAACTTTGTAAACTTTGTAAACTTTGTAAATATTGTATATTAGCGGGATTTCTATGTAAATGTAGAGGTCGAGAAGGCGATACATGTTAAATAAACTACTACTATCCTTAAACATTATATGTTCTACTCCCCTTCTGAAAATAAGTTGGTAAATTCTTTCGGAAAAAAACTTGGTAATGAACCGGCATAAGAAGCTACATAAGTTTTCAAGTAAACGCTTACGAGTGTTTTCTAAATAAATTTTGACATTTGGAAATCATAAGATGATTTTTTTTCAGAAGAACTTATGGACAATGGCTTTATAACAAAATTTTCTTTTATATTAATTTGGCGATCTAAGTGTGCATTAAGGTACAAACTACTATATTTTTTTATTTAAATCGTTATCATTGCTCTAATTTCAACATAAGTATGAATTTTTCGGAGTCGAAAATTCTTAATCCTTGTTTATATATTATAGAGTCACGGTGTTATTTTTGTACATATTCCTCTCTTTTAAAAAGTCATTAACCCATTAGCCCCGGAACTGACACCTTTTAATATCATAGTACAGAAATTCACGGTATAATGAAATTGATCGAAAAAAAGTTTTTGTGAGCCACTATACCCTATGTTTTGAAGGTCGCTCTTTCGAATGGTACTGGTTCCAAGGAATGGTTACAACTAAAAGTTATTGGCCTAAGATTCTTAAAAAAATTAATTTTATTCATACAAATTGATGTTCGAAACAATAAATTTCACTTTTAATGTTCAACAATTTTTTTTTTCAATGATTATGGACTTGCAGAATAATTTTGTAAGAAAGACAAAGTCTTAAGGTCAAGGAAGACCCTTAAATTTTTTCAAAACCGTAAAAAAATTTTTAATTTTCCAGAAAATGGAAAAATTGAAATTTTTGAAAAATTGTTCAAGTAATTTGAAAAAATCGATTCTAGTGCTAATGGATTAATAGACGCTGGACATTGAACCCAGATCTCCCGCACGAGAGTCCTGCATCTATCCACTGAGCCACAGTGGCTCACGATCATCACAATATTTAGAAATAGGTAAGTAGATAATGCTCCGTTTAATAAAAAGCTTACAACAAATTAATGAAAATAATTTATTTCATAAATAATGTGCTGCTTTTACTGAAGTTTGTTTATTAGACCGCGATATATAGGTTTAAGTTATATCTTCCGTTGAATCATGATTACTAATCGAAGATTTTTATTATTTTATTTACCATCAATGTTTGTAAGAGTAATTCTCGAAAAAGATTTTTAAATAAATTAATACAGCTTCATATTTCGCACATTTCAGACTATGACAATCAGCTTATCAGGGGTAGGTTTCGGATTTTCTTAAAACTTTATCTAAATGCTGCCTATATGGTAGTTTACTTAAGTATGGATTATTAGATTATTATAATAATTACATCAAAAGTTATAAAAAATTGAAAATGTTTAATGAAAAATTTATATCTCCACAACCATTTAAATTATCGAATTCATAGTCTGGAATGTGCCATTTATGGATAACGTTTCGCTAGTGTGGTCTTCAACCTTATCAGATCTTTATTCAATAAAAATAAAATAGTTATAAACATAATAAATTATACGGTTATAGAAACAGTACTTAAAGAATTAGAATATTATCAAGCTTATTGTACTCATTGTATAGATAAATAATTAAAGAATCTACGCATTAGTAAAAATTATAACATAATCTATTCCAGATTATCTCAGACATATTTTCTTCAAAACATTGCTTGGCGGTTCAATCTAATTCATTGAAATTATTTTTAATATTTGAGCACCTTGTATCCTGTGTTAGAAGACGAAATATTCTATCAAATCAACACTACTAAATACATTTAAAACTAATTGCTTAAATGTATCAGATACACAAAATCGATTATCATCATCAATCAATCCAAAGGTACATTCAATCTTAATCGTTGAAAAATCATGAAGCATACTTGTATAACGATTCATATTAAACTGATAGTACTGATAATATTTCATGTTCAGTGGTAATACTCGTATAAAATTTCGCTCAACAAATTAGAAAGATTTTATAAGAACTGTTGTTAAAAGAGCTGAAACTTAGCGAAATTTGTCTAAATTGGGAATTTTCAAATGGTAGACATAGAAAACTATGGTTTTGGCTATATTTAACTATGTGTTTGTTTGAATACAGTAATTGGTGGATTCCGATTTCATCCAATTTAAATTTGATTCTTGACTTATTGTAACGTACCGTAATCGCTAGGCATTGTTTAATGATATTATCAATATTGACATTGGAATCCTATTCTTGTTGTGCCAAATAGTGATATATCACGTAATATTTAATGAATGTTTTGTCTTGGTAATTTTCTAATTTTTTAAGTACTGCTTTAATAACCATGTGATATATAGTGATTGTAACTATTTTTATTTTTATTGAAAAAAGATCTGATTAGGTTGGAGACCACACCAGCGAAACGTTATCAATGAGTATGAAGCTGTATTAATTTATTGGGAAACCTTTTTGAGGATCACTCTCACAACTTTAGGTGATAAATACAATTTTTTATCTAATACTATCCTTGTCAACATATGCTAACAAAATTATAGAGTTGCATTAATTGAATAAAATGTATAAAATAAGCATTGATTATTTATTTATTTAACATCAGCTGAAAACGGAAGATATAATATATTATGATACAAAAGCGCTCGCAGGAGAATTACTGACCGAGCGAAGCAAGATCGATAATGCGCGTGCAGGATCACCTGCGTTGCGCTCGTGTATATCGTACGTTTTCGAGTTTGCATGAGACTTTTCTTGGTATTCGAGTTTTTCAAATTTGCAAATTTACTTTGACTTCGCGCTAATATTAATTACATAACGTAAATTTATTACATAAATATAACATTGAATTAATTTTCAATCGTGACCTCTTCTTATGTTGATGAGTCACTCGCGCGAATAGTGAAGTATCGTTCACAGAACGTAAAAGGATTAGTCGCAGGTCAACGCAGCATTGTCCAAAACAAAACGGATGCGTCTACTGCAGTAAATAAAAATATTTTATTTTTTAATAACATCTAAATTGTCTAGCGAAGAATTTGCTTAGCGCAACACCAAGTGTTTCACGACTTTTAAAATATAAAACATCGTCTGTTGAAACCTTATATAATAATAGTATTGTTATCATTTTATTTACAAACATAATGTAAATATGTAACAATATGGTACGTATTACTCGAGAAATACTTTCATGTATAAGTTTGTCACTAATTTACATCTCGTAAACTTTACTTGTAGTGATTTTGGTGACGGGTTGTAAATGAAGATAGTAAAGAACAAAATTTAATTAGATACTAGTAAGATGATTTTATCCAATCTGTATAAAACACTTTAATTTTACTTTACATTTTTCAATTAATATGCAAATAGTTAGTATACTTTTTTACGGCAACTATCGCAATTTATCTTAAATTCGTTATTCACTTAGGTAGCTCATATTTTCGATTCGTTATTCGCTTAGATATTTCATATTTTAGCTATGAACGCGAATTAGGCGAAAAGTACAAGGACATACAGTAACTAGGAAAAGTACATTTATGAGTGATTTCCAAAATAATATAACGTGCTGCTCTTTCGTCCTATAAAAAAAATTCGGCTGCACTATATCCAGTATATGTATTTTCAACGACGTAGGAGTATGAATGATGCTGCGCTAGCTGCACCTACATATTTTCGTTTCCTTTTCTCGGAAAAACAGATTTTACTCGAAGGTGCCTCTCGCAAATTTCGACTATTCAACCGAATATGAAAGGGGACTGAGATGCATCGCTGCGGCCATCTTATCGTCGTTCCAACTCGTGTGTTTGAAGCTTGATTTTATCCATACCCAAGCGTTTGTCGAACGACTACTGATATACTCGAAATCTACCTGCTGCCATTAAATGTTTTATCTGCCTAAAATCAGTTTGCTGCTTTGCGTGGAACAACATCGGACAATATTACAGTGCAACATAATCGCACAACGGTTGTTTTTCACTCGTACACATATTTTTTTAGAAAATATCGCAGTCAGCTGTTAAATTTGACGGGATAGTCAGCGTACACTACATTTATTATTATTTATTTCACTACTGAGCATATTCTCGCAGCTTGTAGAGTATATAGATTCAAATTAAGCGTGAGAATGCGCTCCCGAAAGAGGATATTACGGTGACGGGTGGACACACGAAAATAACAGGTACATATTCTTGAAAATAGCAAATTACGTACATAGGCCGAGAAAGTATTGGTGAGTCCATAGCAGGTAAGAAAATCAAACACGAGCTCGTTAATACCCGACCGAGATGCGTAAACTACAATTTCAATTAACGTTTAGTATCTGCTTGAGGAAGCGTTTCATGATATACAATACAATAAAAACAAACATTTTTATGCACCACATACATTTGGAAAGTCTCACTGAGGCATTACAAGTAAGCAAAGTCATATATATATTTTCGCGATGCTGAAAATGAAATGAATAAAATAAAATATACAATTATACATTATTTTTACATTATGTTCATAACAAAAATATTGCATTTTTTAGTTTTCCATTGAAGTACTGCATCCATGATACTCACAATAATATTACTATTTGATTTAATTTTCCAATAAGAGATCTGATGGTCGTCAAATGAACAATATTTAACATGGCTGTTGATAGGCTTCACCTAACATTGTTTAGATGTATCATGAGTAATATAGCCCAATAATAAAAATTTTGTTACAACGATGATGCTTGAAAAGAAAAAAATAACGAACATTTATTTTATACCGTAAGATCGTAAAAATTTACCTGTGATTTCGTGATCATATTCAGGATTTACGTAAGCGTTGTAATATTATACTTATGCATAGTTGCAAAATGTTTTTAAGAAAGGCAAAGCGCGATTATTTTGACCTGTATATTGCGATTCATACCATAGTAACCATCGAATATAAATGCCTCAGAGTTTACATTCGTTGCTGTAAATATAAGCCATATTCCAGGAATACTATATTGTAATACAAACCTACGTGAACGCTATGGAAGAATGTATTTAGTAATTCTAGCTGTACATATAATTTATCATTTGATAAATTTGTAGTAAAACTAGACTCGAATCCGGGAAATCCAAACGGTCACAATGCTCATTACAAAGTAGCAGTAGAACAGTTTATTAATAAAAAAAAGAAAAATCAAAGAATTTAGCAAATAAATTATGCTCAAAATAAGTCTCTTTCAAGGTCAGAAGTCTTTTTCATTTTGTCCGTAAATTAATTGCTGGACTGTTAAAACGTAATAGTCGATTTAAATATGACCCACGGAGTGAAGTAGGCAAAGTTTTTGGTTGAAAACTAGCGAGCAACGGGAACGCGGCAATTGCTCGCATACAATTTTCGAAAACATTTTCCGACAGAAAATATGCGCTGCAGATGAGCGTAGCGAAGGTCATGGAGAGAGCTAAGCTGTACGCGCCACAGGTGTCGCGTCGCGGAACACGGCGAATCGACGTCGCTTTCCACTCCCTAATTCGCTAATAACCTGGGCACTTTCTTCGAAAGTATCTTCGATTTATTAGCGCTCTCAGCTATTTAAACCCCAGGGACACGCCCGCAACTCAATCTACGTGACGGGGATAAAGGACACTGGCTCACGACCACATGGTGGGCATTCTAGACGATCGTGATCAGAGAACGCGGACTCGCTTTATATTTCAACTTTCATAATTTAAAACATTGTAAAATTCAGAGATGCCCTATGTAATAAATAATAATAAATGTAGTAAACGCTGACTATCGCGTCAAATTTAACAGCTGACTGCGATATTTTCTAAAAAAATATGTGTACGAGTGAAAAACTACCGTTGTGCTTTATATTTCAACTTTCAAAATTCAAAACATTCCAAAATTCAGATATGGAAAAAGTCGACAGGAATATGTCAGAAATTTTCCCTTATAGTGAAGTGATGGATGCCATATTGAAGCATTTTATTCGTGACCTAATTGGCTGAGATATAGTCACGTGATATACTGTTATGGCAGCAAATATGCATGTCAATGTGATTTCGAATTGTGATTTTAGTAATAACTAGAAGTTTGCTATACGCACGTACAATGGATTTTGTCCCGAAGAACATATAAGTGTAAAATAATGAACGAATTTTTCACTTATAATTGTATAAAATTTTATAATTAATTAATAATAAGATGAATACGATTACATTTTATTTATTTAGTTATTAAAATTATTTATAAATATAACTCGTTATATACATAATTTTTAACACTATTTTTATTCGGACAACCTGTATATATTTTCAGTGAATCTCAAGAGGAAACTCGAGATAACGCAAGATATAATTGCCCGTGGTTAATACGTCATTTCTCCAATCTATTCCAATTTTATCTAAAGTTTGACCTTGTGCTTTGTTAATTGTCATTGCAAATGGTAGTTTAATAGGAGATGTCGACATTTAAAAATAAACGGATAATCATTTTTTGATGAATATAAGGTTATTCGGTTTATAAATACTATTTCATCTAATTTTAATTCATGAGATGGTAAAGACCGAGGAAAAAGAACATTTGTATCTTCAGGTAATAAGATCTAAGATCTAACAATATGGCGGCGCCCTCAGCGTTAGCTCTCTCTCTCTCTCTCCCTCTCTCTCTCTCTCTCTCTCTCCCTCCCTCCCTCTCACTCTCTCTCTCTCTCTCTCTCTCTTTGAATATCAACACTACCTTAATAGTTCTAATAAACTCTATAGACCAATAGAGACCAATCAGATTTCATGCTAACCATCAAACTATGCTATTACAGCCTTTATTTCAAACTTACACATTCAAAAATCAGATTATTGATTAGTAATAGAAAATATTTAGAACAATTTCAACCTTTTATTTTTATGAAACAATTTATTCTCTGTTAGTTTTATAAAATAAGTGTAAAAACAATAACACTGCAGCCTATTTTTTTACTTTCATTATCTTCGAAATTATCTGTATCAATTATGATAAATTGAATTTTTATTATTAAAATCTCAAGTCGAAATCACATCTGCACGCTTATTTGTCACCGCATAGTAATATATCACGTATTTATATATCAACCAATTAGATCACGAGTAAAGTGTTTTTAGATGACATTAAACACTTTTTTATATGAGGAATTTTTCGATTGTTGTAATATTAATTTCGGTCCCGAACGGTTCAAGCTATATTTACAAAACTTTCTAATAACGTTTCGCCTTATGGAACTAAACTAGGATCAAGTTTTGAAGGCAAACAGTATATATTTTAAAAAGTTATTAGAGATTTCTCCTTTTTTTGTCCCTATTTTAAAGCAATAACAGTGATAAACAGTGAGGCATTATGAAAAGGGAAAAATTAATGTTGGATATATATATATATGCCGTTTCTGATGATTGTAGCCAAAGTGGCCAAAGCGGGATGTTTGCACAGTATCAAAATGTAGGGCTTAGAAAAACATAAGAAATAGAAGAGATCCAAGACAAGATCCAGTTGGTTGTAAAAGTAACAAAATACACCGGATTATAGATAAAGAGTAGAGGTTGGAAAAAATGTGTAGTAATAGAAACAATGAGAAAAATACCAAGCTATATTCTATATACATACTAAAAATGGAAAAGGAAAAGGGACACTTAGAAGCCTGAAGGAAGAAGGAAGGGGGAAGATGAATTCTAAACAAGTCAGCAAGAAAGTGGAGAGATCTAGGGGTTCGAGGAGAATTGTAGCGGGGCAGGTAGTCGAAAACTGGTTGAACTCATTTATATAGGTGGAGAAATAAATGTAACGACGCCGTAAACTTTATTAAAAGAACCGAAGACCATATAAATAAAGAAAAAATAGAGGAGTCGCAATTTTAAAAATTATTAGAAAACATTATTTTGTCTATTATATGATATGTAACTTTGCAAACAAATCTTGTACCCAAAATGAAAAATTCATTGAGTAATTGTGCGTTGAAAATAGAACAGCTTTGTTACCTAATTACTTAATTACAAAATTAATGATAGGTACAATATTAAAGATAATATTGTGCATGATTCCGTAAGATAAAATAACTTACAACTTGATATTGCTAAAATAGTCTTGTATCGTGTGGCGATGGTCGTAAAAATATAGCTATTTTGAATTAAATAGGTTAAAAACAAACGATTACGATTACCATGGATCATAAATTTAAGTAAATGAAATATAAGTTATTTCAGCACTTGAATTTAACGACATTTGCTACAGTCATTAAAAGAAACACTAAATTTGGTGATTAGAAGCGAAATTGTTTATAGGTAAAGAGATCGTAGATATTTTGCATCCGGTGCACTCCGAATCTTATTCGCGAGAGCCGATTTCACACCATCTAGCTCTTTAATTTAAAAAAATTAGGCATTAATGCGTTATATACTAATAAACGCGTTATATACTATACTATGTGAGATTTCGTTGTGCGTTGACTTTTATTGCTGGATTGATGTTTATGAGAAAAATCAGGTTATGTTTCGAAAAACTGACGCATTTTTTTATATTTTAAATTTAAACGTGTATTATGCTAAACGTACAAAAACATACATCCAACTACAAAAAGTACGTTTATGAGCGATTTCCAAAAAATAAAAATATAACATGCTGCTCTTTCATCATACGGCAAAGAATTCGGTTCAACTAATTACAGTATATGTACCTCCAGCGACGCGGAAGTGCGCCTGCGTTCGCTCTCCTCCACCCTCGTCGTTGTGCGAGGTGCACGTATACGTCTTTTCGTTTCCTTTTGTCGGAAAAACAGATTTTACTCAAACGTGCCTCTCGCAAATTTTGACTATTCAACCGAATATGAAAAGGGATTGAGATGCATCGCTGCGGCTATCTTATCGTCGTTCCAACTCGTTTGTTTGAAGCTTGATTTTATCCATACCCAAGCGTTTGTCGAACGACTACTGATATACTCGAAATCTACTTGCTGCCATTAAATATTTTATCTGCCTAAAATCAGTTTGCTGCTTTGCGTGGAACAACATCGGACAATATTACAGTGCAACATAATCGCACAACGGTTGTTTTTCACTCGTACACATATTTTTTTAGAAAATATCGCAGTCAGCTGTTAAATTTGACGCGATAGTCAGCGTTTACTACATTTATTATTATTTATTACATAGGGCATCTCTGAATTTTACAATGTTTTAAATTATGAAAGTTGAAATATAAAGCGAGTCCGCGTTCTCTGATCACGATCGTCTAGAATGCCCACCATGTGGTCGTGAGCCAGTGTCCTTTATCCCCGTCACGTAGATTGAGTTGCGGGCGCGTCCCTGGGGTTTAAATAGCTGAGAGCGCTAATAAATCGAAGATACTTTCGAAGAAAGTGCCCAGGTTATTAGCGAATTAGGGAGTGGAAAGCGACGTCGATTCGCCGTGTTCCGCGACGCGACACCTGTGGCGCGTACAGCTTAGCTCTCTCCATGACCTTCGCTACGCTCATCTGCAGCGCATATTTTCTGTCGGAAAATGTTTTCGAAAATTGTATGCAAGCAATTGCCGCGTTCCCGTTGCTCGCTAGTTTTCAACCAAAAACTTTGCCTACTTCACTCCGTGGGTCATATTTAAATCGACTATTACGTTTTAACAGTCCAGCAATTAATTTACGGACAAAATGAAAAAGACTTCTGACCTTGAAAGAGACTTATTTTGAGCATAATTTATTTGCTAAATTCTTTGATTTTTCTTTTTTTTATTAATAAACTGTTCTACTGCTACTTTGTAATGAGCATTGTGACCGTTTGGATTTCCCGGATTCGAGTCTAGTTTTACTACAAATTTATCAAATGATAAATTATATGTACAGCTAGAATTACTAAATACATTCTTCCATAGCGTTCACGTAGGTTTGTATTACAATATAGTATTCCTGGAATATGGCTTATATTTACAGCAACGAATGTAAACTCTGAGGCATTTATATTCGATGGTTACTATGGTATGAATCGCAATATACAGGTCAAAATAATCGCGCTTTGCCTTTCTTAAAAACATTTTGCAACTATGCATAAGTATAATATTACAACGCTTACGTAAATCCTGAATATGATCACGAAATCACAGGTAAATTTTTACGATCTTACGGTATAAAATAAATGTTCGTTATTTTTTTCTTTTCAAGCATCATCGTTGTAACAAAATTTTTATTGTCGAGCTATATTACTCATATAACACATCTAAACAATGTTAGGTGAAGCCTACCAACAGCCATGTTAAATATTGTTCATTTGACGACCATCAGATCTATTATTGGAAAATTAAATCAAATAGTAATATTATTGTGAGTATCATGGATGCAGTGCTTCAATGGAAAACTAAAAAATGCAATATTTTTGTTATGAACATAATGTAAAAATAATGTATAATTGTATATTTTATTTTATTCATTTCATTTTCAGCATCGCGAAAATATATATATGACTTTGCTTACTTGTAATGCCTCAGTGAGACTTTCCAAATGTATGTGGTGCATAAAAATGTTTGTTTTTATTGTATTGTATATCATGAAACGCTTCCTCAAGCAGATACTAAACGTTAATTGAAATTGTAGTTTACGCATCTCGGTCGGGTATTAACGAGCTCGCGTTTGATTTTCTTACCTGCTATGGACTTACCAATACTTTCTCGGCCTATGTACGTAATTTGCTTTTTTCAAGATTATGTACCTGTTATTTTCGTGTGTCCACCCGTCACCGTAATATCCTCTTTCAGGAGCGCATTCTCACGCTTAATTTGAATCTATATACTCTACAAGCTGCGAGAATATGCTCAGTAGTGAAATAAATAATAATAAATGTAGTGTACGCTGACTATCCCGTCAAATTTAACAGCTGACTGCGATATTTTCTAAAAAAATATGTGTACGAGTGAAAAACAACCGTTGTGCGATTGTGTTGCACTGTAATATTGTCCGATGCTGTTCCACGCAAAGCACAAACTGATTTTAGGCAGATAAAACATTTAATGGCAGCAGGTAGATTTCGAGTATATCAGTAGTCGTTCGACAAACGCTTGGGTATGGATAAAATCAAGCTTCAAACACACGAGTTGGAACGACGATAAGATGGCCGCAGCGATGCATCTCAGTCCCCTTTCATATTCGGTTGAATAGTCGAAATTTGCGAGAGGCACCTTCGAGTGAAATCTGTTTTTCCGAGAAAAGGAAACGAAAATATGTAGGTACAGCTAGCGCAGCATCATTCATACTCCTACGTCGTTGAAAATACATATACTGTATATAGTGCAGCCGAATTTTTTCTATAGGACGAAAGAGCAGCACGTTATATTATTTTGGAAATCACTCATAAATGTACTTTTCCTAGTTACTGTATGTCCTTGTACTTTTCATGTAATTCGCGTTCATAGATAAAATATGAAATACCTAAGTGAATAACGAATCGAAAATATGAACTACCTAAGTGAATAACGAATTTCAGATATATTGCGATAGTTGCCGTAAAAAAGTATACTAACTATTTGCATATTTATTGAAAAATGTAAAGTAAAATTAAAGTGTTTTATACAGATTGGATAAAATCATCTTACTAGTATCTAATTAAATTTTGTTCTTTACTATCTTCATTTACAACCCGTCACCAAAATCACTATAAGTAAAGTATACGAGATGTTAAATTTGACGCGATAGTTAGCACATACTATATTTATTATTATTTATTTCACTACTGAGCGTATTCTCGTAGCTGATGAGATTTCTTGTAGAGTAGATTCAAATTAAGCGTGAGAATGCGCTCCTGAAAGAGGATATTACAGTGACGGGTGGACACACGAAAATAACAGGTACATATTCTTGAAAATAGCAAATTAGGTACATAGGCTGAGAAAGTATTGGTGAGTCCATAGCTGGTAAGAAAATCAAACACGGGCTCGTTAATACCCGACCGAGATGCGTAAACTACAATTTCAATTGACGTTTAGTATCTGCTTGAGGAAGCGTTTCATGATATACAATACAATAAAAAAAAACATTTTTATGTACCTTACATTTGGAAAGTCTCACTGAGGCATTACAAGTAAGCAAAGTCATATATATATTTTCGCGATGCTGAAAATGAAATGAATAAAATAAAATATACAATTATACATTATTTTTACATTAAGTTCATAACAAAAACATTGCATTTTTTAGTTTTCCATTGAAGCACTGCATCCATGATACTCACAATAATA
The DNA here is from genome assembly GCF_024137745.1 of Phymastichus coffea. Taxonomy (NCBI): domain Eukaryota; kingdom Metazoa; phylum Arthropoda; class Insecta; order Hymenoptera; family Eulophidae; genus Phymastichus; species Phymastichus coffea. Next base: position 725,373 of record NW_026706925.1, read on the forward strand.
TTACTATTTGATTTAATTTTCCAATAAGAGATCTGATGGTCGTCAAATGAACAATATTTAACATGGCTGTCACCATGCTGGTAGGCTTCACCTAACATTGTTTAGATGTGTCATATGAGTAATATAGCTCGACAATAAAAATTTTGTTACAATGATGATGCTTGAAAAGAAAAAAATAACGCACATTTATTTTATACCGTAAGATCGTAAAAATTTACTTGTGATTTCGTGATCATATTCAGGATTTACGTAAGCGTTGTAATATTATACTTATGCATAGTTGCAAAATGTTTTTAATAAAGGCAAAGCGTGATTATTGACCTTTATATTGCGATTCCTTTATATTCGATTTTATATTGCAAATCGAATATAAATACCTCAGAGTTTACACTCGTTGCTGTAAATATTTTAACAATAACTATTTTTTTAGAAAAATTTGTGTTATTAATAACTATATGTGAATAATTAATTTTCCTTGTATCGTAATGTACTAATGTGATTTGGAGCCATATATAATTATCTGTTTATATCTTATTACTTAACCTACATTCACATTACAACGATGATTTTGTTATTGATTATTGTATCGAACCTACTATTACTTATTTTAGTTATATGTAGTTTGATAATAAGTAAACTTTTTATTTATCGCAAAATTATTTTTTAACAAATGTTATTATACCAGTTTCCATAAGACTCAATACAAATCTTGTCCACCAATCTTCATAGCTGTTGCTCTATGACGTTATGCAAAAAAAGGTCTATAATTTAAAAACGATACTTGCAGTACGCCGACAGGGGGACACCATGCGCGCGGCTCACAGCAAATACAAGCAACAGGATCGTATAAATACTAAAGCGATTTCGTGCACGTAAAAAAATAAGCAACTGTTGCACTGTAACGTCATGACAAAAAAGGTTCGTTGTTAAAAAAATGCAGATTGACGAGACAATCGTTATCCATAGCGGACATGCATCCATAAGTTGATATATTCTACGCATGCCGAAAATTCCATGCATCCAGACAATGGATAATTTGGGTTTAAAAACTTTTAGAATATGAACAAGTTAAATGCAATTATCGGTCTAGTATAATTGAATATAAAGTCAAATACATAAACTAAAATGACCGTCCTTCTAAGGAGCTTCGACAGAAATATTTTCCAACAAGAAATGTAGAATCGTGAATTATATTTTAAAAAAGTTTATCCGTACTTTGCGTTTTACTCGAGAGATGGACAGATGAAAATAGCCTCATGGTAGCAAATGCACACCAATCGTTTGCAGTAGTTGGACATAATAAAGTCGAGTCTATTGTATCACTGTAAAGCAATCTAAAAATTGTTTTATATACCATTATTCTTTTCACATGTGTAGGCTGCTACTGTTAATTAAATTCCGATAGAGACCTACTGGAATATATAACAGAGCATGATAATGAAAAAGTTAAAAGGAAATTGATTTATGCTGACAGATGGTTCTTATGAATTTGGACATTATGCAGTCTTCTGAAACAATAGTGTTATAGTTCGTAGATATATTAGATTTAGGCTACGACACGGAATATTTCGCTAATTTGGGAGAATGCCACTTATGTTTGCCATTGAGTTTGATGAAAGCATAGAAGTTATCGATGTGCTTATGGATAAATTCGCTGTAATTGAGACAGTTTATCCTTGCGGACTCAGCGCTCTTAGACCCGCTAGATTTTTGTTTCGACATATTTGTAAAATTTTATCATGTGTTACAAGCTCAAACAAGTAGCATGAAAGAGTTAGTAAATGAATTAATCAAAGCCAAATGTACAGTTTATCAAGCTGCTTATTTGTAAGATCTCTAGTTGATAGAATGCACGTTGACCCGGCAAATTGATATCAATTCTAAGGGTCGGGACGAAGACACAGTTCTGCACATTGCCGTGGAAAGGAATGACTTGAAATTGACAAAGCTGTTAATCGACAACGGGGTTTATGTCCAAGCTCACGATGCGAATGATAGATGTGCATTGTCCATGGCCGTTTCCAAAAGTAACACAACTATCTTACAATTATTACTACAAGCAGGAACTAATCCCAACTATGTAACAAGCCTCAACGATCATACACCACTGTTCGCTGTTTTAGTGTTCGGGGATCTACGTCAAGGACAATACTACAAGTGTGCTGAGTTGCTCTTTGAGCACGGCGCTATCCCACGCAATTGCAGTCAATATCGACACACATTATTAGACTACGCTCTGCACGGTAACAGCTACAATTCGAAGTGCTAATAGCTCACATAGCAAATCGGTGACAGAGTCGATTATGCGAATTCGAAATAATCATAATCGTAGAGCATTTGATTTAGCTAGAAGAAATTATGAAAAATACCGAAAAGCGTTCGATGTCATCATATTTGAAAAATTATCGCTATTCGAATTGCTGACTGTAAAAAATTACAAAATAAGAATTTCTGTTCGTAACCTGATGTTCGTTTGCCAAATTGACAATGCTTGCACCAAATACAGATTGTGGGAACTATGTCCTTACTTTCTCTTGAAAATGTTGTTTTATTATTATCTAAAATTATTATTGAGTTAATGAAAAAATGTAAAAAAATGTTTCTATAGCTTTTAAGTTATTGCAAATGAGCTGATCAATCAGTGTAGTAAATACATTTTAAGTATTAAATACAATTCAAAGTTATGGCTTGGTAAAAGTAGTAATTGTAAAAAAATATAATATAATATAAATGGGAAGAAAATCAAATAATGTAATACAATATATTATGATTGTGCAATTAAATGACCAAGCCAATTACCCTAACATTGATAATTTTAATTTTTTAAATTTTAATTGATAACGTAATTAACTAATGTAAAAATATCATTATCGAATGTATTTATTTTGGATTAAAAGTTCATAAAATACATTATTGATGATGATGAAACTAAAATAAAATAAATTTTTTAAAATTTTTTTAAGTTACTCGCGTTCCTTTTAGTTTATATTGAAGAGAAAAATGCATAATTTAAATAAAAATCGCATCATATTTATTTCTTTGTTTTATATTTGTTTATTTGTTATTTATCTGTTTTATATTTGTTTATTTGTTTTGTATATAAATATTAATTTGTGTGGAATGTTGCTACATTACGCAGTTATGCGCATGTAAAGCAACGTTGTTGCACTCGGGAAAAAGTGAAAGTCGTGGAAGTTAAACCCCAAAAATCAATTTTTTTTCGACTTTTCCAAAAAGTTACCAATACAATCGATTCCGCGTCAATTAATGAAGAGAAAGTTCAATAGATATTTACTTACTCGTCCGATTTCAATCATTAAAATGCAATTTTTGATTTAGAGCTCAGCCCCATATTAAGATCTGGTCAATATTCAATAATAATGCGCTTTTGAATAAAAATAATAAGCTTAATCGATTTTAACACCAAGTCAATCCCCGTGATAAAATCTATGTTAATATCAAGGATTTATTAAATAATAATAAAAATCAAGTACCAGTAGTTGTCAATCGGCTATCGTTTAAATTGTAGCGATTCCCACGCCACCGCTATCGTCGCGGGTGTACCAATGGCGTTACAGTCAGTATAGTACAGTATGTCACTTATTAAAATCACACCAATTGAAAATTATATAATTATATATCAAAATATATAAAAAGTAACAGAAGAGCCAAAGGTTATATTATTATGCTACCCACATGGGAAGGTAAACTCATACAGCGCATACCGTATGCACTTAAGAAATTATTGATATTCACGTAGATTTTATCACAGGGGTTGATTTCACGTTAAAATCGGTTGAGCTTATTATTTTCATTCTAAAGCACATTATTATTGAATATTAACCTAATCTAAATATTGAAGCTGAGTCTTAGCCCCAAATTGAAAATTATATTTTAATTATTGAAAACAGTGTCGAGCAAACAAATATCTGTTGAACTTTCTCTTAATTAATTAACGCGGAATTGATTGCATTGATTGTACTTTTTGGAAAAGTCGAAAAAATTGATTTTTGGGAGCTCACTTCCACGATGTCTCGGGAAAGGTGGCATTAATCTCAGGGTGTTTTTCAATTATGCAGTAGCTACTAAAGTTTTGTCAGAAGTCGCAGCTGACGTCGACATTAGTTATGTCGAAGGTAGAAACTTTATGCAGATAGTTTTTATGGACTACAATAAGTGTGCCATAATCGAGGCATATTCATATAGATTGCGAACTGATACAAATACATAACGCAGAGCAGCTGACGAGAAAACTACCCTGCCATCAGAAACACTGAACTATCGAATCGTACGGTAAGTCGAAGATTTAACGTCAATTCTCACAGTGCTTATCAGAAGGTAACTCTAGATAAAAAATTAATAATCACTTGTAGTTTTATGATGTAACTTAATGCTTGACGCTTCATTTTTCGAATTTCGTAATAAATTTATAATAAATATCACGTGAATTGCGTTTAGTATTTTTCTTTCGAGTTATATTTGGGGATTTGTAGAACCAAAGTAAAAGAGCTATATATCTAAACACAGAGAAGTCGTATTTTTTCACATAAGACCATAACATAGATTCCTATCAATTCGTTACATATTGGATACAGTAGTCTCTTTAGATGAGAGGAAAATCGCCATATTCTTGCCGCAATGAATTGCTGTAGTTGCCAGAGGATTGGCTCAAGAGGATTATCCTTTCACAGTAAAAAGACTTGAATACGATGAATAAATATTATGAAAAGAGATGGGCAATAATCCTATTAGCAAAGTCGAAAGTTGCAGGTTTTGATTAGAGTTATGAAGGATTAATCGACTGGTAGCACATCAATCGGTATCACTCGAGCAGTCGAACAGTCAAGTACCTTCCAAACTTTTACATAGAGAATCTATGTGACATAATTATTGTCTTTTACGCGAATATTTAGTAGCAATGACTAATTGGTCAGATGTGATAGTCAGCATCTTTCGTTGATATTTAGAAACTGAAATCCAAAAGTGTGAGAGAAAATGAAGGTGCTTTGTGACGGTCAGCTAGTAAATTTAATACAAACGGCTCAGAACGAGCAATTCAAAATGCTGGATAAGGATTTGCTCAAGAGTTCGATCGAATGGGAAACGCTATTGCATCACGCAGCATTCTACAACAACGAGGTGATCGCTCGACATCTGATCGACGTGGGTCTTAATGTTGACGCACTTGACTCCGATGGTAGAACTCCTCTGATGGTGGCCGTAGAAGTTCGCAGTGTAGCAGTTACCAAAGTTTTATTGCAAGCCAATGCCAGTATCGACATCACCGATGTTGATGGTAAAAGTGCTCTTCGGATGGTTTTTCATCCGGACTATTTCAGTACTAAAATTCTCGAGCCGATCCTGCAACGATTGCGACGTGACTGCTCTGACATCGAAGTGTTGGTGGATAGATTAATCGAGGCTGGGTGCTCGATGTATCATGCCAGCTATCTCAGAGATATTCGAGTAATGGAGATGCTGTTAGAGCGTAATATCGACATCGACTCAAGAGGTTATTGCAAGAGAGCAGCGCTGCACGCTGCCGTTGCAACAAGTGACCTCGACATGGCCAACTGGATTTTGAACAAAGGCGGTTGTGTAGATGCTCTCGACGAATATGGCAAGAGCGCGTTGTTCGATGCCGCGACCAATGGTAAAGTCGACTTGATGCACTTATTGCTGGAACGTGGTGCAAATCCAAATACTAGGCACGCAAACACCGAATACACACCTCTCTTTGCCGTATTTGCTTTCTCACTGGACGAATCTGACCAAGGAAATTTCGATGCGTGCACTGAGCTTCTTCTCCGATATGGCGCTATACCGGAGAACTCGAGCGTCGATCATAATACGCTTTTTGATTATGCTTTGCTAAACCCTGCTGAGAATAATAAAGTTGACTACCTCATTGGTCAGCTGGCGATTCTGCATAAGCTTGGCAAGGTCAATGCCAAGTCCGTTCTGCGTTGCAACATTGAGGAACATGGTCATATAGTTTTGGAATTGAGAAACATATACGAGTCATGCAATAAGCTGCTCGAGTTGATCGTTTACGGCGACTTATCACTGTTTGATTTATTGACCGAGAACCAAAACAAAATGAGAACGCTTGTCCGCAATAGAATGATTATGTCGGAAATAGATTTCATCTGCTCAAAGCTCAGCGAGATTTATCCTTATTACTGCAGAATTTTGAAGGAACGTATTTCGAAAGCAACTGATATGGTGATGCTAGAAGACGCGACGATTCCCGTCTTTTCCAAGCTTTTTAACGCTAATTATAATTTGTGCTACAACTTCGCAAGACTAGTGACTGGATATCTGAGCGAACGTGATCTCGAGCGACTATGTCAAGTTTGAAACTAGATCAATCACAGCAGCTTTCGTTGCCACATTGTACGTCTCAACGTTAATTTTTATTTCGTATTAGTTACGAAGTCTAATAAATGTCATTTGAACTATACTTTTCAATGGACTGAGAAAATTGTATGCTAAAAATAACGTTATTGTAGTTCTTATATATATATATATATATATATATATATATATATATATATATATGTATCATCCTCAAATAAAAAAGGCTTTGTTTGTATGAGCTGATAAATATTTTTTCGCACAAATAATCTTTTGTGGAGTTCAGAATGCAAATTAAAACTACTAGTGTACAATTACTTTTTGATATACTTTATTATGTAATGATGTACTGCGATTCAGAAATAAATCAACTGATTTTATGCAATAAGTAATATTTATATCTGATGGTACAAATTTCCAACAATAGCCGCGAGATATCTAGCTGATACATCATATTAAAAAATTATATATAAGTGTTTGTGGTTTTTAAGTTGGAGTCAGCCGATGATTTTTTTACTTAAGCTGCTTTATAAAAAAAAAAGTACTTTTTTGATCGTCTTAAACTTCTGAATGAAATCATTAATCATTTTAATTGGAATTTTATTTTTCTTGCATATACAAATATTCTAGAATGAATTTGCCGTTTAAAACAATAATCTTTTATAAAATAAAAACATCGGCCATTTGCTGACCCATGGATTGAAAAATTCACGATTTCTTTTCATTCAACATAATGTAAAACCAAAATATTTCTTAGCAAAATTAATAAATAAATTGTCAATTAACAACATCTTAAAAATTACATATGTACATTATCGTAGAAATGCTCTACATAGCAATTTAATGGAGTTTTGAAACAAGTAACTAACGGCAAAGTTGACTCACGTTGCCGTTTTTATATCATTGAAATGCATATTTGTACATTTGCACTTTTACAATATATTTACAATATATTTAGATGTTGAAATAAGAATTATAGGTATGAAAAATTAAATTTAGATGTGTGAATGTTAGACTAACATTGTCTCGAACCTACCAATGCGACAATCATCAAATTACTATTAGCATACATCGTATGAATATTAACACTAAACCTACCAAAGCGGTCAAATGACCGCTCCTAAAGCCCGAAAAATAAATGTTTTTTTAATTATTATATGATAATTATTTTGTGTTTATTGTTTATGCTAAATTCTGTATTAATTACAATCAACTAGAAAAGACTATAATTGTTTATTTCAAAAGCGGTCATTTGACCGCTAGTCGGTAGAAATAGGTGTATATAATATGTCGGTAGATTTAATGTTAAAATCGTTACCATAACTATAGATAGATCTTTCATAACCAGCAAGAAAAAATCTGCAAGTAAAGTTAACCAATCAAAAATGACTAAAAGTAATAAGTACATCATTACTAAAACAATTGGAATAAGCTTTCTTAATTATCAATAAATAATTCCTGCAACTTTGTCACTCAATTATCATTACGAACGCGACTTCTCATTTTGTAAATCTATTGACCATTTTCAAGTTTCTAAAAAAATATACTCAGATATAATCGATATTACTGGAATAACTGAACGTAACATTCTTGACACATGTTGGAAATGAAAATTAGCCAGAGTTTCATTCTCTAAACATCACTAAATGATTAATCAACATATTAATTATTTAAAAGTAATTCCACCAGGCAACACGCGACATTTATCAGTTCATCCATCGTCAACTTGTATATTGATAGTTGCCTTGATAGTAGGATTAAAAAATAATGGCGTGGGTTTTCACACTCATAATGCTGTATCGTTGACTTTAGTTAAAATAGTTTTTGGTATCATAAGGTTGTTGTAAGGAAACAAAAGAATGTATAATTAATAATTATTTTGGTATTCAAATACGTCAAATTGTTATGATTCATATAAGAAACATAGCTTGAGAACAAACAATGAGAATGTTTGGTTTATTTTCATACTCAACACGCAGTTTCGCGCAAAGTGATGCCCGAAAACTGTTCCGAAGCGTCATCCAGTAAAATTATTTTTTCGTATCTTTTAATGCGTGCAAAGAGCGTGTTGTAGTAATATGTATAAAGTTTCTCCAGACAGAGTTCGGTGCTCATCTCAGTGACTTTGCGGGAAAATGTCTCGTCGCGTATCATCTTCTTCATGGTGAATTCGTCCTTGGTCAGCAAATCAAGTAACGAATATTTACCAAACATGTTGGTCTGGAGTACTCTGTGACAACTTTTATAGTAAAACTTCTGGTCGTCCAGCCTCTCCTGATATTGCGGGCAGAGGCAGTACATGACGCTTTTGGCGATTGAAAAACCGCGTTGCTCGTACACTGCCAGATGACAGATGACCATTCGAAGCCTGTTATAGTTCGACCGCTCAAAGGCAAAGTCGAATATCGTCTTAGGATCATCTACCGTTTCGACTATACACGGATTGCAGGGGATAGCGCCACTCTGTAGGAGACACTCGGCGCAGGCGTCGTATTGTTCGGAAATATCCGGTTTTATATCTAAGAAAGTTTCGTACAAAGGTGTAATCCGATAGGTAGGCGATTGCTGATTAGGATCGGCGCCCTGCTGCATCAACATTTTGATCATCTCTTCGTCACCCGAGCGCGCGGCGGCACATAATGCCGTGTAGCCGCTGTGATCGATCACGTTAACGTCGACACCCTGGACGACCAGCCACTTGCCCAAACACAAGTCTCCCAGTTGTGCAGCAGCGTGCAGAGCAGTTTTCCCGGCACGGTTTATAGAGTCAAGCTCGTATCCCATCCGCACCATTTCTTCCAGCACGCTGATTTGTCCGACACAGGTGGCGTGATACATCGACGAACTATAGTATATGAAAAACTCAACTATCTCGCCGATGGTTTGCTTTAGAGGACATACTACCGCCTCGAGAAATAACGTGATCAAATCGCAGCATGTATCTGGCTCGTTGAAAATTTTTTGCATCATAGTTTCATCGTCGTAGATGTTAACGCGAGCTCCCGCGGCTAACAGCATCGCGCACAGTTCCGTGCGTTCCAGTAACACAGCTACCGTCAGTGGTGTCAGATTTCCGCTCCCCCTCGCTTCTATGTCGCTTCCCAATTCGATCAAGGTGGGGGCGATCGCTGCGTTGCCGTACCGAGCTGCATAATGCAGCAGCGTGCCAAAGTCGTCGCGCCCCTTCGCCAGATCCTCGTTCAGCATTTCTTTTGCCTCTTCGTTCCGACCCCTCTCGATGTGCTGCAATAGCTTTTTAGGGAACATAAATTTCGCGGCCATTTTCGATTCTTTCGAGACTCAAGCACTCAAGCACTCAAGCACTCAAGCTAGTTACGATGCCAAAGAAGAAGAAACGATTGATTCGAGCTGCTGAAACGACAACGATTATAGTACTCATTACGTGAACGCATGGTAAAGCGTGAATAATGTCGAATAAATGGTGGGGCGATGGCGATTTATTATGAAATAATCGACAAATTATAACAGAGTTGATCGGCATACGTTACATTTGGAAACCCAGATCATCAGCGATGGCAACGACGTTCCTCGCTGCGGCAACACTTTAGCACAGCTTGTGATTCACCTTCTCGTTGAGGTCGAACTGATGGATTTCTGTCTTACTGTCTGTATGTTATCTCAAGGATGAAACTTACTCGGATTATGACAGCTCGATCGTATTAGACTAATACATAAAAGTACGATCCTTATAATCGAATAGAACTCAATGGTTCCAGCCATCAACTTATATATTCCTATAATGAGCCTATTAATTGTAGTAGAGAGATTAAGATAGAATTACAATAGGCTTAATCTGCTGACAAGCTATTGATTCATTCTTAATCGCAATTAAATCGGCTTATGCGAATATGGAAGCAAGCATTGATAAAAGATATCGTGAATATGTCGATGTTTCACATTATCCAGGAAAGTTTATTTTTCATTTCATATCATGTGAAACGAAATAATAACTAATATGTAAGATTTTAATACAACATAACGTCTAGAAGTCTGCAATTAGTTATTTGCGAATACAATATATGAAAATACAAAGGTAAATAATGTCACAGATAAATTCAAGTAATACGCATCAGACTAATTTTATTCGATAATAGATCATGACTAACTCTACCATTGACTTTATAAATATTGAATATGCATCGAAAATATCCTTAAATAATACAATAAAACATTGATGTGAAGTACAAGGTTCAACCAGTTATTATAAAATTTGGAATTAGGTACATTTGAGAATTAGCATAATATCCAGTGATTATCAAATTTTAATGAAAATCTCGCAAGGTAAATGTGTTCTGGATATCGAAGGTATAATCAATCACCCTGAAACCGAAAAAATCACTAAAACCCACTGATAAATCTAGTTTTGTATACCCGACCCCGAATAAAACTATCACGAATATACGTCCACTGGTTTTATCTTAATTTGCATTTGACATCTTTGAGTAAAATATTTTACTTATTAAAAAAATATAATGCTGATATCAATTATGACTGAAAAATAATATTACAGTTTCGACTAATATAAATGATTTGGTTATTTTACACGTAATTCAAAGTCTAAATTATCAACGATGTCTTTACGTAAAATAGAAAATTTCGTTACAAATATTACTAATTTTTTGACACTTCTTTTTCGAGTTTAATAACCAGTTATTCATAAACATTTCTCGATACTCTTAAAACTTGATGAAGAAATTTCAATCGTATATTGATATTTTTAAATTATACGTGATGCAGACTTCTAACGTACCACTGTAAAAAAACTATTACTTAGGAGGTCCGTCAAAGTCTAAAATCTCAAATTTTTTAATTAACAGTCCGGCACGACAGAAATTACAGCATTTTACGTTCCAGCATAGAATGCAGTTACCAATAATGGACTCTTGTCATCTTCATAAAGTGCACTGATATTAGCACGTATAACTGTCGGACGTTTGACCAATATCCAATCGTTCAATTCACTTCGGAATACACAGTGGCTAAAGGCTTATGGAACGTAGTCTGGAGAAATTAATAAACAAAAGAAAAAACTTTGAGACCCATGACACTCGTCTTCATAAAAAACAAGCGGTTATCAATATAACCTGCAGAGCTTGTATTACTCCACTCTTATTAATCCATTCATTCAATAAATTGGAATTTTGTTTTTTTTAATTTGTTTTTTTTATTTTCATTGAACTACGTGATAATGTTATTTAACTATATTGAATAATATGATTATTTGAAATATAACTTATTTCACCCAGAAAATCTAGTATTAAATTTTAGTTGAACCATGTCCTGTACTGTTTTGAATTCACGACATCGCGAGAGAAGCTGCCTCAATAAATAACTAACTTTGATTCTAGGAGAGTTAGGTATGGTCAAGGTTGATGGAAGTATAAAACAAATATGTAACTAATAATTATTTTCATATGTAATCATGTAAAATGTTTATAATACATACGATAATTGTAGTTTAAGATCAAACAATGACAATGTTTGGTTAATTCGCATACTCGGTGTTAATTTTCGAGTACAGCGATGCTTAAAGCAACTAACTATTAACGTTGCAAAGCGTCTTCCAAAAAAATAATTCTTTGGAGTCTTGAAATACGTTCCATGAGAGCGTCATAGTAGTAGGGATACGAAAGGCTCAGACAGTATTTGACGGAAGCTTCCGTAAATACACGTTTAAAGTTTCTGTCGCGTACATAATCTTTCAACCTGTAGTCACACCAGGTCAATAACTCAAATATCGTCACTCTTTTAAACACCGGCAGATCGAGCAATTTCAGACACAGGAGGAAGTACTCTTTACTAGCGGACACAGCCGGTTGATTTTCTGGATTTAAACTGTACAGGTAAGTCGGATCGTAGCGAATGCCGGCCATATGGCATATTGCCTGATGACAAACGACACTTCTAAACCTCTTGTAGTTGCATCGATCAAATGCATGATCGGCCAAAGTTTTAAATTGACAGCCATCCGAGTTACGCGAAAGGATATTGATCGGATTGGAGGGAACACCGCCATTATGAAGTAGGTAGTCAGCACATTCGTCATATCGTTGCGTAGTAATATTTTTGCAGGCACCCGCAAAAGTTAGGTATACAGGTGTAAGCCCAACATGCGTGTCCTTGGCATTAGCATTTGCGCCGTATCTCAACAACACCTTGATCATATTCAATTGACCGTAGTACGAGGCGAGAGATAACGCCGTGAAGCCCGCAACATCAATTGCGTTAATATCAATACCCTTAAGGAGAAGCCACTTCACGAGATTCAGGTCTTTCAGCATTACAGCTGAATGCAGTGCAGTTTTTTGCAAATCGCCTTTAGAATTGATGTTCATCTTTCTATGAGTCAGCATTTCCTCTAACACACTGATATTTCTGGCACAGCTGACGTGATACAGCGAGGAGCCACAGCGTGTAAAGATGTCAGCCATCTCCCGGGGAGTAGGTGTTTTAGGTTTCACGAACTTGTCGATGAATATTGCAATCATATCCGGCTCTGTGCGTTGTTCACTCAAAAGCTTGTACACGACAAATAGGCCTTCACGGGAATTAATATCGAAGTTGCCTCCCAGTCGGAACAACTGTTCTAATGCTGCCGTAGAATTAGATAACGCAGCTGTTACTATAGGTGTAGTTCTTTTGCCCTCCAATGAATTAGGGTCAGATCCGCCTGCGACCAAATCGGGCATGATATCTGCATTGTCGAGTAGAGCTGCATAATGCAGCAACGTGCCGAAGTCGTCGCACGCTGTGAAGAGACTTTTATCTTTTTTCAACGCTTCTCTTAGGTCATCGTTCTTGTGATTCTTTAGATCACTTATCACCTCTGGAGGGAATTGATAGCACTCGGACATTTCAGATGTTTTCAAGATTCAAGCACTCAAGCCAGTTACGATGTCGAAGTAACGATCAATCCGAGCAACTGAAACGACAACGATTATAGTTCTTATGACGTGAACGCATGATGAACATGTGAAATAATGACGACTAAATAGGACAATGATAATTTATTATGAAACAATCGACACTTTGAAACACAAATGATAACAGAGTTGATCGACGTACTTTACATTAGAAAGCCATGCAGATCAGCGATGGCAACGATGTTCACCGCTGCGGCAACACTTCTGAACAGCTTATGATTTATCTACGTGTTGAGGCCAAACTGATCGACTCCTCCCTCACTGCCAATACTTTAGCTCAGGGATGAAATTTACTCAGATTATGGCAGCACAATCGTATTAGACTAATATATAGATACATGATCTATATAATTGGATATAACTTAAAATTCCCATCCGTCAACTTACATTTTGTATAATACATTGAAGTGAAGAGATTACGATGGAATTACAATAGTCTTTAATCTGCTCGCAAACTGTCGTTTCATTGTTAATAACGATTAAATTGGCTTTCGATGCAACCGTATTTGCAATGCAAATATAAAAATAAAACTGCAAATAACGTCACTTATACATTCAAGTAATACTCTATAGAATACTCTGTTATCATTTTCAATCAATCGTTTACATACAGTGTCAATATTTTATTGAATACATGACAATTCCTAAATACAAAAAATTGTCAAAGGCACGTTCAAACTATAATCATTTTCGATAATCAGGAATATCTCTAGTACTGACTATATAAAACATCCTCCCGAGAAGAAACCGCAAGGTACAAGATTAAGCCGATCGTAATCAAACTTGGAACGAGGTGTACATGATTGAGAATCGGTATAACGTCCAATGATTATAAAATTCGTACGAACATCTCGCTAAACGAGTACCAGATCTGGGTATCGAGGGTACAATCAAAACATTAGAGTCAACTGCTCGAGGTCTTCGTCATTTAGATAGTCGACAACTATTCTCGCTGCCAACTCGCACTGGCCCCGATAGCAGTGCATAATTTGAAGCAGAACTGCGACCGCGACGTCCTCCAGTTCGGCCGTACGCCTGGCCTTGGCTATTCGCTCATTGAGCGCACTGCAGTAATAGGGAAAGAGCTCGTTATTTTGGTCCTCCGAGAGTAATATCTCCAGCGTCCCCATCAAATCGTCGTTGCGCACGAGAATCTTCATTCTGACTTTGCTGTTTGTCAGCAACTCGAGCACAGTCAAGTTCGCGCGAAGCTCGCGCTTGAGAAATTCACGGCAGGAGTCGAGCATCGCCGGAATGGTCGAGCGCAGTCGGTCTTGTTTGCAGTGGACGTCCGACTTGGTAATCGGCCTGCCAAGCAGGCCGAGCATTGCCAAGTGATTGATTAGCATGTTGATCTTCTTGGGCTCGTTCTTGTCGAGGGCGATGTCGAGCAGTCTGCTGAAATTTCGGGGAATGGCGCCGTGCTCGAGTAGCAGCTGCAGGCATTCGTCCGACTCGTCGACGGGCACGTTGCCGAAATTCTTGAAGACCAGGCGCAACGCCGTGATGTCGATGCGAGCGAACGTGGCGTTGGGGTCGGCGCCTGCCTCCAGCAAAACTTTCATCGTGTCTCTGTACCCGTTGCTCGCGGCAATCAGTATCGGTCTGCCCGCGACTACGCGCGACGCCCTGTCCACGTCGGCGCCGTGCTCCAGCAACAGCCTCGCCAACCGCGGCTGATTGCGCATGACGGCCAGGTGCAGTGCCGTCCTGCCGCAGTGGTCCCTCGAGTTCGCGTCCAGTCCGCGCTGCAGCATGCAACGCAGCAACTGCTCGTCCCCCGAGTGAGCGACGCAGTGCAGCAGATTGAAGCCGGCCGACAGCAGCTTGTCGGCTAGCTGCTCGGTGTCGAGCGTCCGGCTGCGTAGCTCGCCGACGAGCAGCTCGAGAATCTTGACGCGCAGCTTCTTCGGCGCCGGCGCCGCCCGAAAACCATCAGCTGCAGCGCGATCTTCGCCTCGCTCTTCCGGGGCATTGAAAGCTGCTGCGTCGACGCGCTCTATAGCCAGCTCCAAGGGGCTGTTGCCGCCTTTCCCCGGCAAGTCGATCTCGGCGCCGAGCTCCACCAGGTGCTGCACGATATCTGGACTCTGCCCCAAAACCGCGTAATGCAGCAGTGTGTTCGTCTGTTCGTCCGATGCTCTGGCCAACTCTTCGTTCAGCATCGAGTTCGCTTCGTTCGCTCGACCAAACTGGATGTGTTGCATTAGTCGGCTGTCGAAGTGTGATTCGCGTTTTTCAGCCATTTCCATGAGAAATACACATGAGCTTCCGTCAACTGGAATTTATAATGCAACGTCGTGAAAGGCTATACTTCCGTATGAGATCTAATCGGAAGAACAATTTTTCAAACATACGTCGTTCGCGCCTTATTAATTGCGTTTGGGTCCAGATGGCAATTGACTAACGAGTCTTGACGACTTGTTCTCGCGTGGCTTGCTTCTGCGGGGGCAGGCTATTTACACGAAACTCGTGCAGTAACTTCGTCAAGGGGCTTATAAAATTATCAACTGGGCCTGCTAATGGGATAGATATTGTTCATGAGTCAGAGTCGATATTTATTGACAGCTTGACCTGCTTCGTTATCTTTCTACGTATACGCTAGTTTTGTACTTTGTTTATTTCTTAATCGACGATTGAAAAAGCAGAATATTTAGGCTTACGAGTTAAGCGTTCGTCGAAATAGCAAATAGTATTCGGATATCAAAAATTTTAATACAAACTTCCGGGCATAAAAACAATAATGTCCGTTTATATTTCATTGAAGTTCTAAGTCGCGGTGCTGGAAGATATCGGTCATTATATCGATACAGGCGAAATATATCAATGATACACGTCAAGCAAGTATTCACCTAAAAGCGACACGTTGCAAAATTTTTTATCGAATGTCAAGCCTATTATTAAAATTAAAGCTTGAAATGCTCGATCTTTTCGCCGAATTTTCTAATGCCAACTTGAGAGAAAAAAACTACTAGTTGAATTTCAATACGTAAGACAAAATTTTAATGAAAAAATGGTACTTTTTTATTAAAAAACATAAAGAAATTTTATTTCTACTTCGGAACGTAATTTAATTTTACAAGTACTATAAATAAATTAATTATAAAATGTCCATGAGGCTTTATTAATTGGCCTTGTTTGTTTTCAAAAAGGATAAACGGCTGTACCTCATCGTTGATTTCATTTAATAAAACAACGATAGCTGCTATATATCAATCATTGATTTATTTTTAACATTATAAATACATAAAAATAACATCATCAGAATTGATTTCATCAAAGGTACTCTGAGAATTCAATTATGTTTTACAGCATAAAATCGCATCTTTTTCATCGACTGTCATATATTTATAAATGCTGCAATAATTATTAATCACATAATTATTGAATAATTTATCTGCAATTGATGAATTTTAGAAACCTAGTTAATAATTTACTTGTATTTTTATTCGTGACAGTAAAATAAATCATGACTGTGATATACATTTACTAAATCAATGATGACAATTAAGCGAATCAACAACTATACTTATAATGCTCATTGTTTCTTTAGGTTCACCAAAGAAATGAGATCTATGTTATGTCCGTCAAGTAAAATTCATTGCAAGAGTAACTGAAAAAGTGTTGCACCGCATAGCTTTGACCAAATAATAATTGTCAATCGCATTTCAAAGCAAATATCATGAAAACTAATTCAACATGGCTAAAATATTTCGCATGCGCAACGAAGGAAAAAATAATGAAGCATCGCGCGGAAATGCCCCCAAGTTTATAGTCGACGCAATTGCTCGAGGTCTTGCAAACTCAAGTATCCAACAATTTCCCGTGCAAAGTTGTAGCACTGATTGTAATTTCTGTCGAAGATCTTGCAAAGAATCGGAATAGCGGCATCCTCCAGCTTGGCAGCGCGAACAGCGTCGGCGACGCCTTTCATCAGTGGCTTGAAGTAAAAGGTGTATACCCTGCCCAGCTTGCCATTCACGTAGTTGATCTTGGAAAGGAAGGTCCGGTCGCGTACGAGAACCCTCAACTTGCGCTTACCGCCGGTCAACAAGTCGAACAGCGAGTAATTTCTGTAGACTGCGAACTCGAGCAGCTTCCAGCACAGATTGTAGTTGCGGTCGAGCCGAGGCTGCGCGACCAAGTGCTCCTCGACGTTGTAGTACATGACGGACTTGGCGAGCGAAGTGCCGAGCTTGTCGAGTATCGCCAGACGAGCGACCAAAAGGTTGATGCGATCGCTGTTTTTGGCAAGCATGGCGTAGTCGAAAAGCGTATTGCGGTCGGCACTCGAGTTCTGAGGGATGGCGCCATGCTGGAGCAGCAGCTCGATGCAGGCGTCGTAGTTGTTCTGCTCGGACTCGCCCAGAGAGTAGGCAAATGTTGCGAACAAAGGTGTGTAATCGTAATGCTTTTCGGCGACGTTCGGGTTCGCCCCGTGCTCCAGCAGCACGCGCACCATCTGCACCTTGCCTTGGTACGCGGCATCGTACAGCGGCCCGCACCCGCAATTGTCCTGGGCGTTAACATCGGCGTTGTTCTTTAGCAGCCACTCTACCAAACAGACGTCGTCCAACTCGACGGCAGCGTGCAATGCCGTGGCGCCGGAGTGATCTCTAGAATCGATGTCGACGCCGTGCTGCAAGAAGCTTTCCAGCACTGCGGTATCCCTGAAGAAAGTCGCGTGGTACATGGAACTTCCGGCCTGGATCAGTCGCTCCACCAGCTCCTCGCCGTCACGGCAGTCGCGTCGCAATCTTTCAAGGAATAACATCAACATGTCCTCGTGCGTTTGCGAAGAAAATAGCAACTGCAGCGCGTTTCGTCCACTGACATCGGCAACCTCGATACTGGCATTGCCATTCAGCAGCACTTTGACAGTTGCTACATTACTATTCTCCACAGCTACCATGAGAGGCGTCTTCGATTCATAGTCAAAGAGATCGACTTCGGCGCCCAGCCCTATCAAGTATTGGGCTATGACTTCGTTGTTGTAGAGGGCGGCGTGATGCAGCAGCAATCCCAGGGCATCCTTGATATCGTGCAATTTGTTCTTCAACAATCTCATGGCTACGTCATTGACGCCCGACTCGATGCAGCGCATCAGCAGGGAGTCGACGCGCAACGGGCTTCGCTCCGGTATTTCCTCGATGTTCGGATGCGCCATTTCGCAAAGCGGCAACAGGCAAAGCAAGTAAGCCAAGCAGCAGGCCGACATTAGCCTGTTCGATGTACGATTCGCTATCGACGACGCCTGCTATGCGCCCTCAACCTTTCCAAATGCGTCGCTCTGCAAACGTTTGAACGATACTGAAATCCCATTACCGAGTTTTACCTTTCTCGACGACGGCTTCACTTGCAGGATTATTAATTCATCGCTACATATCGATCACATCTGCACGAAAAGGATTACCGTCATAGTTGCAGCTTTGTCCACAGGATTATGAAACGATTATCACCTCGCTTATTCTTACATTACCCGATGTATTCTTTCATCATCGCTGCAATATATATAATTTTTTCGTATCTTTGAATTTTATAAAGTTTTCATATTTTATTAATGGAAACTTATTTTGTTCCTTTTTTACGGTTCAACTCTCGCTTAAACCATCGATGAAAACTTCATTGCAAAATCTTAATAATTAAAGGCCTGGGAAATAAAAAAATAATCCTATCTTTAGTCCTATTGCACTTACGAGATCATTTTTTTTGTAAATTCGTTAAAAACTTATAACTTTCAGATGCTATTGATCAATAATAATAATCACGTTTACAATGGACACCATTCAATTAATTAATTAAATTATTCATTTATAGCATTCACTGAAAAGCTAATCTTTAGCAACTGAAATTTAACACATGATCACGGAAATGAAGACATTTATACGACACGTACCCACATTGCAAGAAATTAATTTTCAAGCACGTCCCTTTTTAATAACAATAACTTTTATAGAAAAAGAATTTCAATATTTTATTAAATTTAGATCGCAATTTCATCTCTTCAAAAATCTCAGTTTATACAGCATTACAAATCAATATTTTGTGAATTATAAAAGTTATTAATTAATTAACATATTTCTCACTGTAATGGTTGTTTTGCAGTAACTCAAACGCTATTTATCCGATTTTGACGTTCAACGCGTCATTTTGTAGATTTTTTACGCTCGGAAAAGGATAAAAGTGTTATAGTTTTGCATGTGAAAATACAAGATTGAACATTCATTGACTCATTACCACAATTGTTTAATGTACAATGAACATTTTCTAATAAAAAAGTTTTATGCAATATAATGTATCTTCTATTTTAAATTATAACTTGAGTATGCCACGATAGTTTCTACATATAATTCTAAACTATCAATATCATGTAAAAATATGAATTTAGTATTAATGTGATAGTAAAAAATTCATTTTACACTATGGGCTGAGTCAAAAGAATAATTGTTAAATTTTAGTAGTCATAAAGTTTAAAAACAACTGATCCATTGTCAGCTAATTATACTTCTATTTTAATACCATCCTTGAATTTATTTTATGGTAAATTAGATAATATTTATATCAAATTTGAATCAAACTTATAATTTTTTTTTGTTTTTTAATGTCACTTTGTACAAAGCGAAAAAGTATTATATTATAAAAGTATATAATTTATATAAGTATTATATGAATTTACAAGTACAAAATTATCACAATTACTTCTCTAAAAGACACTTCAATAGATTCTATTCTACCTTACCAATGTGTTTATATATATATAAAATTTTCTACAATTTTTATAACAGCATATTGTATTCATCATTATAAATCTATAGTTACTACGCTGTAAGTATTCCACATTTTATCATTTCTAGCTGATTCATTAGTTTTTTTTTAATTTCATTTGTAACGTGGAAAAATGAACCATGACCTGGAATGATAACATCTGCAAAATCTGCAATCATATAACGTGATGTTGCTTGATGTTCTCTGAGTTCAGGCATACCAAAATTCATCCATATAGATGGTTTATTCACATCTTCTTCTTTTTCAAATAAATCACCTGAAAATTTTATTGCGCATGAAATTTTATTTCAAATCATACTTGAATACTCAAATATCAAAAATTCCAAGTATGAACCTGTTATTGCAACTCTGGCTGTCTCACCATTAAACTTTCCATCCACCAAAACTGTAACATCTTCTGCTGTATGCCCTGGAGTTGATATTACTTTGACTCCTTTGGTAATATTATAAACAGCTGTAAAAATATTAATGACAGAGGATGACCATATTTATCTGAAGAGTAAGAATAAGTTTATACTTACAAGTTTTAATGTTTCTTTCATGGAATAGTGTGTTGTGATGTACAGTACATCCAACAATATGTTCTTCTGCTTTCAAAAATAAATTGTTGTTTCCTATGTGATCTGCATGACTGTGTGAACATATAACATACTTTATATCGTCAGGACTTAAATTATGCTTGGCTAAAGCTGAAAAAATCAAATATTTATTAGGCAATTTTCTATGACAATAAATTTAACGACGTATGCTTTTGTTATTCCAAATATTCTTCCTTATCAGAAATTCTTCTTTAGATCAATAAATTACCCAAAAAAATGTATATTTTATATGGATTTTTATAATTACTCTCAAATATTATTATAACATTGTTGCAATTAATTTATTCATAATTTATTACTATATGTACATGTTGTAGTCAAAATTGTTTGTAACATTTTCCAAACTCAAAACTAAAGATATGCTAAATACTTTTACCATCAATAATATCCTGTTTGTCCCAGGCAGTCATAGTATCAACAATGATATTGTGTTTTTCAGCTGTTTTAATTAAAACACAACTGCAATTTGCATCCATTGTGACATCGTCAATTTGAGTAGAATAACCCTCAAACAGTACTATAACTTCGCTCATATTTAAATAAATATTGAACAAACAAAATACTTAGTTTCGGTCAGACTCAAAAGCATAACAATAACTTTTTATGCAACCAATGTTTATGAAAGTAATGTTAGATAGGGTTCAGCCTCAGGGACTCTGCTATCCAGCACTGATGCGCGTGCGCAGACTGGTACCGGTGCAGTGCCGGGTGCTTAGTAGGGGGGAGATGTGGAGGAAATTTATAATTGGTAAAGTGGTGGCACCGGCGCGATACTGAATTGAAATCGACGATTCGTAGAAAGCCAAGTGCGGTGACTGGCGACTTGTTACGACTAGTTTCCCCAAGAGCTTTATACCATTCGTTAGTGTACGACTATTATGAAGGATTACGTTATAATTAAGTATCGGTGATTTATTAAAATTCAATTACGATATGGGTGAGAGTGAGAGGCAGGTGAAATTTTATGGAAAATGTTTAAGTATTACTACTAGGTGAGTATGACGAACACAAGAGATCGCGTGATTACTTTCTTTTTGATTTTTCAGTGTCAAGTTTCAAAGCTTGGATTAAGATATTTTACTGAAAAATTAAAATGATTACTTATCGGATGTGCATGTGAATGAAAATGATACTGATTTCACTGAACATTGTTAGATACAGTATCAGGTTTAGTCGGACTTCATTTATGATGAATTCTTTGTTGAGACTTTGATACGTCGTGAATGTCAATAAGGGCGTGTGGAAGTAAAAACAAAGAAGAGTCTCAACGGCTGTTGTGAAAATTTCTTTTTGTCTGATTTATTTATTTTTTTTTTTAATTATTGTTCCATATATTTGATTTTATATTAGTATTTCGATTAGTTAGATTTGTGTATAAAAAATGCACGATATTATTTGAAATGACTAGTTAAATTTTGATTTTCAGTGGAAGATTTGATCAATCACAATGTAGAATAAGAACCCCAACAAATGAGAATCATATGGTAATTTTTACATTTTATTTTATTTTTATCTTCCAACATTAAATTAAGTAAAATTCAGTAAAAACCATAATATGACGTTGATTTTTGTTTTTAACATTACAGATTTCATGCATATATGGATCATATATGTTATTTACTTTGAAATAATTTTTTAACTATAAAACTTTTATAAATAAAATATATTTTATAGTATTGCATAACGTAAATTGTTAATAACGGCACCGTACTTTATACCTCACTGTGTGTGTGTGTGTGTGGTATTTCGAACTAAGTCACCGAAAGATGAATCGTATGTGCGGATTTAAAGGCAGCGCTATAAAGTGATAAACGATACTGTCGTGCCATGACTTGAGGGTACGGCGTTAACCGCCCTCGCTATATTCGGGCGTTAACTCGCCGTATCATTAAGTTTCGTTTACGGCACTAGTTTTGGTATATACTATTTCTTACTACATTCATTTATACATTTGTAGTATGAACTATGTAACATTTATAGTTACTTCATACGATTTTTGAAATAATTTTAGTAAAACATAACTATCTTCAATGTTATAAAAAAAATTATATATATTTTTTAAGATTTAAAAAGGCAATTAATTATTTGTATGTCATTGTCTCTCATTCAACTTGTTAATAAAAAATATCGATATCAATGTCATTAATGTATGATTTATAAATTTTTAATCCAGCAGTCAATACCAAGAAATATGGATTTTCTTCACTACTTACCTAAAAAGAAATTGTATGGTTTTGAGCCATATATACCACCTCATCGCAGATGTCAAACTTTTGATGAAAATAACATAGTAAAGTTCAAGCAGACTATTGTTAACAATCCATCAATACCAAGAAATTGTTATAGTAATTTAGAATTGACTAATAGCAGTCTATGTACAGGTACAAAGTCAGAATGCTCTGCCTTTTACTATAACAAAAACTTTTCACATGAACCGAGTAGTAATGAAAATATTGATATAAAAGAGAGCCATGGTTTAAATGACAAATTTTATGATTACAAGAATAATTCTTCATTAGTTTCAATTAGTAATGATATTTTAACAGAGAGAGTTTTAAAACTCATCGATTTCCATCTGAATACTGGGTTAAAAGAAATTTTTAAAAGTTTGTACCAACAAACTTATGGTGAAACTTTGCCATCAGATTTACTTAATAGTTGGACATTCAGTGTTGTGTTAAAAGAAAATACACAAAGCTCAGTAATAAATAGAAAGGTAAATAATTGTATTTAAAACTAATTTGTAGGTAATACTGAAAAGATCATTTTTTATTAATATTTTTAATAAAGGTTTCAGATTCAAGCAAACAAATGGAATTGCCAATGATAAAATCAGTTCTTCTGGAACTCAACACATTAGGTAATGAATTTTGGGTCAACATACATTATTGCAAAAATGTTTCAGA
Source organism: Phymastichus coffea (assembly GCF_024137745.1). Lineage (NCBI taxonomy): Eukaryota > Metazoa > Arthropoda > Insecta > Hymenoptera > Eulophidae > Phymastichus > Phymastichus coffea. The sequence goes on from NW_026706925.1 coordinate 748,965, forward strand.
GGTATGGGGAGTTATAATGGATGAAAACCACCTTGTAAGATTTTATAATATAATATTTTGCAAAAGTAAAATAACAATTTTAACATAAAATCTGCTTGGTTTACAGGGAAAAGTAGTAGAGCTTGCAACTCAAATGAAATCGTTTTATGAATGTTCAAAAACCTCTAATAACAGAATAATCCAAAATGCATATTATGCTATAAAGGATAAATCATGGCATAGGGTAAAGTGTCTTCAATGCAATGATTCCACTGCTACTGTGTTTTTTATTGACAGTGGAGAGAAGGATGATGTTGCTTTAAACAAATTACACCAACTCAGTTCTCAATTTTGCATACTACCTGCTCAGGCTGTAAAAATGGTTTTAACTGGCTTGGAAATCTTTACAGATTTTGACGAATTACAATTAATTTTGAATGCTGAACTGTATAATAAAATTATGTATGTAAAAGTTACTTCAGTTACTGTAGATTATTTATCAGTTCAACTATACTTTACTAATGACAATAATGAAATGATCAATGTTAATGAACTGATTATGTGTCAAATGTTGGAAAAAATGTTGAATCCCAAGCTATACATTCAAAGAGTAAGTATATTGATTTAGAATTTTTAGGGATATTACAATAATTTTTATTTTGCAGAACAATATTGTACCTGCACATGTTTCTCATTTAAAAAATAGAATTTATATACAGTTAGATATACCAAGCTTTAGATATTTCAATTTATTAATGGAAAAGGCAATAAAAGAACTAAATGACAATGAACATTATGTACATCAAAAAGTAAAGTATGACATAAATCAAATTTATTTTGTAAAATTTAACAAAGATAAAAGATGGTATCGCGGAAAAATAATGAAGTTTATAGATGATAATGAGGTTAAAATATTTTTGATTGATGTTGGATCACTAAATGAGGTGAACAAAAACAATATTATTTCATTGGAAAAAGTTTGCAATATTTTGGCAAATTATCCACCTCAAGTAAGTCATTCTCGATTAGAATTTCTAAAATAGTAAAATTTGTTTTTTCAAATTCAAGATCCATTATCTTTTATTCAATAGGCTATTGAAGTTCAGTTGGACCAAATTCCTATTTTAGATCCTAAGATATTATCAACTCTTCAGAAAGTAATTTCTAGAAATAAAATTCATGTGAAGTTTGTCACTACAGCAGATAGCAATGACATCTCTAGAGTTCAGTTGTTAAAGAAGACTGAAAGTAATTTTTTTATTTCAATTAATGATGCTTTGTTGTTTCTGAATAAAGAAATATCAAGTAAACATGATGATAATGAGCTGGCTAAGTCTAACCATTCAATTAGCACATCAAGTGACAAAGATTTCAGTACTTCATTAGTGCAATCATTGAAGTCATTTAAAATTTCTAATACAGAAGCAAGTAAAAAAGAGCTGGAATTGAAAATAAACAAGGAAAAAATGTATTATTATTGTGCCTGATGCCTTAAAAAGAAATTGTAATAGTAGTCACTAATAAATTTTGGTTTCAGATCAAGGATTCGTAAAATACACAATAATCAAGAAAGAGGAGTGTGCATGGCCATGTGTTTGAGCTCAGTTATTGAAGCACCACAGGTTCCCCAAGGCTACTTTGATGTGCATGTTTTTATGTCTAGTGATCCATCCCATTTTGTTGTACAACTCCTTCGTAACAAAAATTTACACTTTAATGTAAGAAATCTTTTTTTTTCGTTAAGTGAGAGTGTATTTGAAATATTTTTGTATGATATTGTATCGTTGTAGAAGATGATATACAAAATGTCTGAAACTTGTAGAGTTTATCAAGGACCAACATTAACTTACGATTCAATCAAAGTTGGTCAGCTTTATGCTTGTAAATCATTAGAAAACAATAATCGTGATTGGTGTCGGTAAGGAATGTATCATTTAAATAAGTAGTGAAACCAATCATCAAAGTAATTAAATTAATTTTTTTTCAGGGCTTATGTAACTGAAGTAAGAGACAAACAAACTGCCTCAGTATATTGCTGCGATTATGGGTCATACAAAAATGTTGATATTAGTAATATGGTGCCTTTGGAACATGAATATTATAGATTACCTTACCAAGCGATTTGGGCTGAATTGAATGGTGAGTTTTTTTGCCCATAATGACACTGAATACATCTGTTTCTTTCTTCAAATTTGACTAACTTACTAGGAAAAAAATATTGTATTTTCAGGTGTGAAACCAACTTCCAAAGAATGGACAGTCATGGCTTGTTTGAAGTTTCAAGAGTTAACACAGTCGAAAAATTTTGTCAGTCGAGTAGTTAGCCAACGGAATTTCAAATCAAAGTCTCTAGAAAATCCCGTAAAAACTCCAATAACCAAGGAAGTCATTTATAGCCTTGAACTTATTGATACAAGTTCAAGTGATGAAGATATTGATATAGCTGATTTACTAGTTAAATATGATATAGCTGAAAGATGTTAAGAACATCAACAGTATTTCTGTTTTTTTGGCAGAATGAATTTTTTGCTAACGATAATATTCGAAATCACAGTTTATAACGATGTTAATATGCATATATATTTTATGTTAGTTTGGGATACATTTTTAATAACATGTAGTTACTCTAGAAAAAAGACGTAATTTTGAAATACGATTTCGAGACAACGAATGAATCGTCTTTTTAATTTTCATATTTATGTAATAGTTAGTTATTATTTGTTTAATTTTATACATTTTACTATGGTTTGAAACTATTTGATGGTCATAAAGTATAACAATAAAAATTATTGTACAGTATATTTAAAAATTATTGTTCTTTTTTATTTTAAAACTATGAAAAATAATACATTATAATTATTTAAACTTTTGTGTTATACTTCAATATTTGAATAGCTTAACAGGTAGCGACTTGACCAAATTTATATCGACTATAAATATAAGATTTAGAATAAGAAGAAAACGTAGACAAATTTAAAAATTACATGTGACTTGAAAGCGTATTCTTACGTAATTGGCAGTGCATTTATTTTTTGAGCCAATAAAACAGATATATTTATTTTAGATGATTCACTTACGAGATTTATTTGAATATAGTGAATAGAATTGACAATCAGTGTCGATATGGTCGTTTGCACCTATACTAACCTGATCACCGAATGAACTTTAATAAAAACATTCTGGTTGTCATCAAAGCTTTGAGAGATATTCGACCGAAAAAATGGGTAAAAAAGTGCCGTTTGTTTCTACTTGTTGATTGTTTGATAAATTATTAAAAGATGAAGTTGGTAAGTTAAATGTTAAAAAAGTTTGTTTCTATTCTTTCATCAATATCTGATAATTCATGTTAGATCAAAGATAACCTATTTAATATTTGTGTATTCATTCTATTCTTTAATCTAATCTTATTTATTTATCAGTCATAAACGCTGATAAATAACGATTTATGTATTATTCTGAATAAATTCTAACCTTTAACTGATTGTTGATTATTATAGTACAGTTTATCTAGTGAGCCAACAAAACCATGTCTAGTTCTCACATTCAAGGGCATTACATTAATGCTCGACTGTGGACTAAACATGCAGTCAGTACTAAATTTTATGCCAATGCCTATGATACCTAGTGCTAAGTTTAATTCACTGATAAATTGGGTTCCTCGTGATAACTATCAGGACTGGCAAATAGAAGGGGTAAGTCTGCTACAAGTAGATAATCTTAAATTTTATTATTATTAAATTTAATTATGCTCTTTTGTAGGAACTGAAAGAATGTTGTGGCAGGGTATTTGTAGATTCAACTCCAGAATTTTGTCCACCTTTAGACAAAATTATAGACTTTTCAGAGATTGATGCCATTCTAATATCAAACTACACTTGCATGTTGGCATTACCTTTAATCACAGAAGGTACAGGTTTCAAAGGTGTCATATATGCGACAGAACCTACACTTCAAATTGGCAGATTTTTCATGGAAGAACTAGTAGAGTATATTGAGCAAACACCAAGAGATACAATGGCAAGGTACTGGAAAGAGATGTTGCATATATTACCACCACCTTTGTCTGATGCTTTTAAACCAAAGTCCTGGAAACATATATATTCAATGGCAGCTGTGAATTCAGCATTAGCTAACATCCAACTGGTTGGCTATGATCAGAAAATAGATATCTATGGTGCTTTATCTGTAACTCCTATAAGCTCAGGGTATTGTTTGGGAAGTAGCAATTGGCTAATATCAAGTGATCATGAGAAAGTTGCATATGTTAGTGGATCATCTACACTTACAACTCATCCAAGGCCTATGGAGCAAACAACTTTGAAACATGCCAATGTGTTAATTCTCACTGGTTTGGCCCAGATGCCTACTGCTAATCCTGATACGATGTTGGGTGAATTGTGTATGACAGTGGGTAAGATGCTTTTATAATTTTAATAGTATATTATATATAAACATTTTCTTTTATTAATCAATTTTTATTTTTCATAGCAATGACATTAAGAACTGGAGGCTGTGTTTTGATACCTTGCTATCCTTCAGGAGTAGTATACGACTTGTTTGAATGTCTTAGTTCTCACCTTGACAAATCAGGCTTCTCTGCAGTTCCTCTATTCTTCATATCTCCAGTGGCAGAAACATCTCTGGCTTACTCGAATATTTTAGCAGAATGGCTGTCAACAAATAAACAAAACAGAGTTTATCTACCTGAAGAACCCTTCCCACATGCATTTCTTGTAAAAAATGCCAGACTAAAACATTACACTTCCACTTATGCTGAAGGATTCAGCACTGATTTTAGGCAACCTTGTGTTGTTTTCTGTGGACATCCTAGTTTAAGATTTGGTGATGCGGTACATTTCATACAGATGTGGGGCAACAATCCTCAGCATACCGTCATATTCACAGGTGAGATTTCAATTTTTCTTAGCAATCAATTATTGTATATTTTTAAATCTTTTTAATTTTTCAGAGCCTGATTTTCCATACCACGAAGCGTTAGCACCTTTCCAACCACTCGCGATGAAAGCTGTACATTGTCCAATAGACACATCGTTGAATTTCACACAAGCAAATAAATTAATCCGAGACTTGAAACCAGAGAATCTAGTTGTACCTGAGCGGTATGTGCAACCGCCGCTAACTGCACCTCATAGGACTGATTTGGTTATTGAACCAGTGGGGGTATGTAACTATTTCAATGTGAGTTATTGATTTATAAAATTAATTGTTAATGAAATGTGTTTTAATTTTATAGGAAAAGTCATTGATCACATTTAAAAGAGGTGAAGTAATAAAACTTCCAATGAAGAGGAAGAAAGGACGAGTATTCATTGAACCAGGTCTGGCTGAAAATATCATCCCGAGTGAAATTCGGCCAGGATTGAGTTTAGCTTCTATTAGTGGAGAGCTTGAAGTGAAAGATAACGTTTACACAATCAAGGTATATTTATTAAGCAATGTTTTGTTCTTTTGATGGAATGTAAATTCTAACTTTATTTTTAGAGTTTGCCGGAAAGGCCCCCCGAAAACAGAAAACGAAAAGCTTCAATTAAGGACCAAATTATTTTTAAAGAAGACGTTTTGAAAGAGAGACGACACGAGTACGGAAACTTGGATCCTCAGGAACTTCTTCAGAAGCTGAATCAAGAAGGAATCACTGGTGCAAAGTTACAGCACACACCTACGTCGATCAGTATTCATTTAGTAAGAAATTTTTCATTTAAGTGGGTTCTAGATTGGGGTATTTTACTATTAGAATTTATTTGTTGTTACAGCCGGACGACACGCTTATACAAATAAGTGACAGCTCGACTCATATATTTTGCAATAGCGACCAAAAATTAAGACGAAGGCTGAGAAACATAATAATGCAGTGCCTAAAACGATTTTAAAATTAAATATAGAGTTTTAATTAAATGAAAAGGTCGTTATAAAAATAATGTTCATTTTTTGTACGTGATAATATAATCATCGTTTATTGTGATTCACAGAACTAAACGTCGCTCGACGCCTTGCTAACACGCAAGGTTTTATGCATATGTTTTTAGATATTTCAATATACAGATTCCTTGCTTTTTTGCTTTACATTTAAGTGCTACATTACATAAGTTTCTTTTTTATAATACTATTCAACAAGTATCATTCCGAGATAGCCCGAAACTCATATTTTTCTCTTACATTATCGGCTATATGCGTGTATTTGTGTAAGTATGCACTCTCAAAGCGAAAAAATATAATAATTTACACTAATATGAACACAAACAACTGAGTGTTAGGACTAAAAAGCGAAGGGAGTGCCAATATTTTATGTACATATCAAGAAAACATTTCAAATGCAACAACCAAAAAATCAATCTCACACGATTATTGTAAATAAAAATTCGGTAAATTCGTTCAAAAATTCAAAACTAATTACTGAGAAATAAATACGTACAATAAAAAAAAAGATCATTGTATAAGATTAATTGATTGGCTTAAAACACTAGTAGATTGTTTGAATGACAGTTTATGAATATGTACTAAAGTATACTATTATACTATTCTTTTTTTTCTTTCATTCTAAAGTATTTTTTCTTAATCGTGCTGCATTTTAAACGCATATATGCATTTTTTTAGATGGTCAGTTTTTCATTCGTTTGATTGGATTAGCATTGATAAAGCTGTATTTTTACCTATTATATAATTGAATAGATTCCAGTACAACGTTAGATCACACTTTAAGGTAATACCATATTTTTTATAACAATTCGCGCGATCAATGAGAAATGAAATAAGAAAATTGCAAATTCACAATCGTTGTATCAATAGATAAACGCTTATCCAACCAAAACGGGCAGTTAGAACCCAAAAGAAATGATGCCCTATTTTAGAATAATCTCTCAGGCACGCGAGCTCGACAATAAGCGCGAAACTCGTAAAAATTCTTTTTAAAATCCTCGACGAACCTTGTAAGTGAGTCGATAGGATTGACGGGTTCAACGATTGATGGGGCGATAATTTCAGGTTGATTGGGTTTCCATTTGCTGCGCAAGTCTACGATCAAAGCGCAGCACTCGTTTACCTAGTTGGCCGATGCCAAGCCTATCGCCACACCCGCGGCGAAAGATACCAAGAAGAAGTGTATTTCCTTAGCACGGAATGGTTCACCATCGCCAGTTGAACAGATGTTTTGATACCAACGACGTCCACGTGATTCACCGTTCTTCAACAGCTGCTCGGCCTTGTTCAGCTTCTTGTCCACGTACCTCTCCATCTGCAAGCACCCTCAGATTTGCACTTGTTCTTGTAATTTTATTTTCGTTAGTCAAGTCATCTATTGTTTTTATTTAAATTTGAACACTAATTTAACTGTTATTTTCTGATTGCATGAGAGATATGATTAGAATTAAGAAGATAGAAAAACTATGGAAGTTTTAGAATTGGTTTTTATTTAAACTGTTGTAATACACAAGGCAGTCTTTACGTTCTTTTTCAAACAATAGTATTCTGTTGGTAAGATATGTGGTTGAGGTAATTTGGGCAATCATTCGTTCATTTAAATGTATATTAGCAAACAGAACGTGATAAGAACTTGTACTAGGGTGTGACTGATTCATTTTTTTATTGATAATTTTTTGTAGATATTAAGATTGAATTATTATATTGAAAACTGTCATAAAAAATATTTCATTAATGAATCAGTCAACTTATTTAGTTCTTTCTAAACTTTATATTAGGCCAAATTTTGGCTTTATACTATAAATATATAATATATTGTACATTTTATTAGTATGTTTCGAGCTTCTAGTTTCAAATCAACTTTGAAAAATCAATTTGGAAATATAAAACAATTTTTCACAAGAGTAATATAAAACAAAAACACTTTCCTGAATTGATTTTCCTCAATTGATTTTCTAAACGTTTTTTAATTTTTCAGAAAAATTTAGGCAATTCGTAAAAAGTTATTTTCAAAATTTTCTTTGGCTATCTTAAAAAATTATACAATTGAATTAGGTGAAGTCTTATTTACGTCTTATTTAATTTTTATATAATACAGAAGCCACGATTATCGGATTTATGAAGCTAGGCCGATTATAAAGCCACCAAGAAAACTGGTAGCCAAAAATGTGTTTGCTCGACAGAATTTTCCTACCTGAAAATCATACAGAATATTGATTCTGATAGGTGAATTTAATGACCTCTTCATACACTATTTAAACTAGAAAATCAAATAAGTTTTATATGATTTAATTTAAAAATATCTTTTAAAATATTCATGAATTAAAGTATGACAAACACATTTTATTTATTGAATACAATAAAATATGCAGTGATGAATTGCAAATATTGTAGGTGTTATGTGTCACAATATATTGATAAAAAACTTTAAGATAATAAAAATTTAATAAGCTTGATCAAAAATTTAGTTATATTTGTACACATGCAAAAATTCAGCTCAAAGAAGATATTACATTATTAGATTTAAATGACACTGAAGTGATTTTCTAGTATAAATATATAGCAGTTGATAATGAAATTATAGAAAATCACCAAACTCACCTTATCCATTAGTTTTGGACCTTCACCAGTTAGTTTTTCTTCGACTTTGTCTGTGATTTTGTCAGCCTTCTTTTGAATCTTGTCCCAGTTAATTTTGATGTATCCCTGATTTGCGGCAATTTGAAGCATGATGATGCCACCACCAACAGCAAAGGCTGCAACTTTTCCAACTTTCATGGTCATAAAGCCAGTGGCCCTAAAACAAGAAATTTTAACAATTTGACTGAATAAAAATTGAAAAAAAGATGACTTAAATTTGATGAGGGATCATTTTTACCATCCTGACGTAGTTCCAATGATTATCTGTTTAGTAGCAGATGTTTTACTAACATCACCCAAAATTTTTTCAATGAAACTCTTGGCATCTTTAGCGACATCTGACACTTCTCTGTTAGCATCATCCTTGGTTTTCTTTGAAGGAAGACTCATTTTGATTCTATGTAAAAAAAGATTACACTGTTATTCACATGAGAAAATAATTACTAGTTATTAAAGTTTCATTTATATGCATTGACTGGAAAAATTTATGTATGGCCACTAGTTAGATATACAAAAATTATTATCTCACTAAATAAAATTAAATATTTGAAATAAATAACTGTATGATATGGTGTACGTGTGCTCACTGACTTAACTTTATTCACTACAATTACATTAATGAGATATTTTAAGTTGCTGCTTAAAGGTCATAGGAAGTTTTCTATTCATAAACATGTTTTCTATTTATAAGTTTATTTATAAAAAGCAAGCAAGTAAAAATTCAAATGACTAACGGCAACAAAGAGCTAAAAGACCAAGGTCAATTTTGCACTAACAGTCAGGATACAATGCTCTCAAAGAATTTGCATATACCGAATTATAGAATGTAAAAACGAATTAGAATGCAACTGCAAGTTTAAGTACAGTTATAAAGCTATATATAGACAAACAGATGCTACCCTCTATGAAACTCCAAAATGAAAAATATTTTAATGCTTAAATTGAATGAACCGAGTTAAAAGAGCGAATTCACAACCACAATAAAAGGTAGCGAAATCGGGGCGGCCACCTCGATCGCAGAAAAATCAATAGCCCATCCACACAGACTTTTCACTCAC